>NW_024884722.1:9021623-9119784 GCF_019232065.1 Centrocercus urophasianus
AAAAAAAAAAGGAAGAAAACAAGTTTTAGACAAAGCATTGACTGAGGTTGCTAGATCAAGATCTGAGTCTGAGAACCTTGAGAAAGTAATTAAGGGCTTTAGACCAGGTGATCAGGACACTGTCTTCACACACAAAGCTTCTCCCCTTGTTGTCAGTTTGTAAGGGAGAACTCGGTTAAGATGATATTCTGCATCAAAGTTTTATTTAAAGAGAGCATGGTACTGAAGAAAAGCCTCGTGAAAAGCAATTGCATTTAGTGTATCTCTATAATCAACAGAAACATGGGATAATTATTCCACTGCAAATGACTGAAGTTCTTTATCTCAAAGTATCAAATTCTCATTATTTTGCACAAAAAGATGGAAAATAATAGTCATTTATGGACTGGGCCTCCTAATGCAGTTTACTTGTGCATCTACTGTATTTTATTTTTTCATGTTATGTACTTACAAGAAACAATTATTTTTAATAGTTACTTTGCCCATACCCTTCAGTTAAGCCACACTTGCAGACCTACAAGGCTTTCAACTTGTTTTACATTATTCCTGTGAGGGGAAACAAACTTGGTATTACAAGGAGTTACTGAGTGTACTGATGAATTTAGTCAAAACACAGACACGCCAGCATACAGTAGGGCTTTGAATTTGTATAAAATATTGGTTTGTATGCTGCTCCTGGATTAATTTTAAAAAGACACCACAAATATCCTTTGTTTAGGGTTAGAGCTCTGTCCCTGTTCTTCAATAAGGTAATGAGGCCATATGGCATCTTTTATCTGTGTAATAAATTCATGTGAGCTGGCTCAGCAGTCTGAGTAAGGCTGTAGTCAGTATGTGATGTGTATAAGTTAACAGGCAGGATATTTGAATGTCTGCTTGCTAGACTAAAACACTGACTTTGAAGGGTCTATGGAAGCTCACTTTTCATACTGGAATTATGGAGTCAACAGAGTAACTACTCACTGCAAAACCTTCTGTCTCTCAGGTTCTTACTGCAAGCGTGTCATCTTGTACCAGGTCAGAGACACCTTATTCCCAAGGTTAGAACATTCCTGCAACTTCATCATCCTGGAGGCTGAACTGGGAGCAGGTCATCAGGGACATGTGGGGCTGAGAGTTTCTAACATTTTTTTCACTAACTATTCTTTTCAGTGAGAGATATCTATGGACTTCAATGCTTGCATGTGCAAATATCCAGCACAGCGTTTGTTTGATTATGTGGGCAATAAACAAATACCAATCTTCTTAGTGACACTGGTATTCAGTGTTATATGTGGAATGGGTTGCATACTATAAAAATGGCTCTGGATATTTCCACATGGCAGTAGGCTTTTACTCCTGGCTCATCCCCTTGGGTACCATGGAGACATTGTGTGAGAGAGAAATGGGAAAAGTTGGATTCTTCTGGTAATGTCCCTTTAGCAAGTTGTTTTATCAGGTTATTCTTCTCTTTGGAATATCATGTCACGTTATCAAGAAACTTGATATTCCTTGAGGCTGCACAAGATCCATAGCACCTGGATATTGCAGAAATATGTCATACAATTGTTATTTTTCCAGCTGTTAGGTTATTGCTGACTTCTACATACAAGAGTTGAGACACTGGTTCTCATTCAGAGAATCATTTGAGTAGGAACAGATTCTTAAACATCCTCTAGTCCAACTGTTCTGCAATGATCAGGGACACCTACAGCTCAATGAGTGCTTGCAGCCCAGTCCAGCCTGACCTTGGATGTCTCCAGAGATGGGGCTTTCATGTGTTTAACCCAGATGAAAACTCCTGTCAAGATTATTGGCTAGCAAAGAGCTAAGCACCTCCAAGCAAGCAGAAAAAGAGGAGAGCTTGGGTGTTTTGTCAATTGATCCCATATGAATCTGTTTGCCATTACATTTTGCTACCCAAATAATCTTGGAAAGTGTTACAATAAAAGAGCTTTAATGCCACAGAGCTGATATTTCGGTGTTACAGGGCTGTGATGTGTTTCCTGCCAGCAGATCCCTGGGGAATTCTTTGGCTGCTTTCCCAATTTGGCTGCTAAATAGCTGATTCATTTAAAGAGACAAGAACACTGTGTGTCCCCAGGAGTGAGACATTCTTTGGAAGACATTTTTAAAAATCTCCTTCATTTCTCCTGAGGGTGTATTGGATTAATTACAGAGAATGAAAAGAGTACACCAATACTGGTATTCTGCTGTGAAAATGCTGAGTGCATCAGAGCAGAGAGATGGTGAATGTAAGGGCTGCTCGAAGGGATGGTACATGTGCTCATGGCTAACTTACCATCCCAGAAAAAGACTGGGGTAGTTTAGATTTAACTGTACAGGCAATTCTGTGTTTAAGCAGAGTTTCTAACCCTTTTTGTGTGGTCTTTGTTTTGTTTGTGGTTTTGTTGATGGGCTCTCATAGAAGTTTCTTTATGGTTGTGGCATTTATAGTCACTCCCTCTGTTTGACCACACTGATAACTAATGCTATTGATCTTCACTCTTTCTGTGAGGGAGAGCTTTAATTGTGTTGGGTTTTTTTCTCTTCTGTATCTAGGCAATTGTTCTCAAAAAATATGTAGAAACCCTTCAAAACCCCTGCCAGTCTGCCACATTTACTTTATCAACTAATGAGGGAACTGGCAGAAGATCACCTCAGCTCTGTGTTTCAGTTAAACCCTGAAGAAGTAACATCTGTGATTTATTATTTGGATAATGGTTAATCTGAACTGAAGTTATAAACATTTTTGTTTTGCAGACCACAGGCAAAAGTCCAGGTAGTAACAGTATTGTCCTCAGGTTACACGAATAAATGCTGCATTCTCACTTGGGAAAGGAAAGATTTCTGTTTATGAACAAATTGTTACAGACTTCACATGCACAGAAAGATGATTACACCACTGTTGCCATTTGCAATCAGCAAAGAACAGTCTCTAAGAATTGGTCTAATCACTTTATGCCCTTTCAAAGGGTTTGAAAAGCCATTTTGTTCAATTCTACTCTCAGTGTCCAGCCAGGTGTAGGGCTTGGGCTCTGCTCTGACCAAGCAGTGAATGCTTAGCAAGATCATTATAATGAGCATCTGCATTAAGAGCTCATCTGCTCAGTGAGAGCTTTATCTTGTATCCTGCAGTCTCTCTGGTCTCAGAGGCAATACTGGCACAAGAAATGTGTTTGGTGCTGTCGTGCATGCAATACAGCTATACGAAGCACTGTGATGGTTTTACGCAAAATCCCAAAATAGGAAGCTAACAGAGGGAGCAGCAGACTACAGCTATAAAAAGAGCAGGATGTGGGAAAAAGTAGTCTGGGGGAGGAAAAAAAAACTTTTCTACACATTTCCCATGTATTTTCTCCTTTCAAAAAACCTCACAAAACACATGCACTTTCTGTTGTTTCGGTACTTAGGAGATGTGTACGAAGGGTAGGTGTGGCACTGTGTAAGCTGTATGGTGGGGACAGGTTGATGGTTGGACTACGTGATCTTAGCTGTCTTTCCCAATCATTGTGATTCTATGAAAACATGCCAGTGATCACGTTGCTACTATACTCCTTCGTGTTTACCATCTTGCTGCTGTGCCAGATGCCTATGGGTATGACACAGGATCTGATCTGTTGAGTAGTGGAACTTTGTAGATATTATGTTTATTGTTGCAGCATTGTCCAGAGAATGGAACAGGAGTCAGAGGCCCAATATCCTGAGTGCAGAGTAGGCTCTCAGTTTTACAGTGAAGAACTTTCTCAGCAGAAATCTCCTTCTCCATCAGCACCCATAAGCAAAGGATCCACAGGCTAAGGAGAAAGCAGTAAAAATCATTCTCTTCTTTCTCCAGTGAGTAAAATTAAATTTCACCAGTTTTCAAAACTGAGTTTCTATTAAGAGAGAGACAGAGACACAGAATTTGTAAAGAGCCAAGGGAAAACACTTCCATGGAGGGACATAACTGAGATAATGTAAGAGTCCAGTAACTGAATGAGGACAAAAAAAAATCTATTTTCATGCCGTATTTGTTTTTTCTTGGGCTACGTAACTTTCAAGTAACTTTTTGCAATCTACTGATTCTCACAGATGTTTGTGTTTCATACCAGATATGAGTATGGAAGTGTAATATCTTTGTTATGGATGTACTCTCCTTTGCAAGAAGGTCTTGGGGGATGGAGTTGATTATGAGGCTAGAAAAGCCTTAAGGGTTTTTCTTTTTGTTTTGGTGATTCCATTCTTTTGTAAAGTGGTTGCGGGGGAGAGAATATTAGAAATTAATTGAAGCAAATGTAGGACTCAGAATCATAGTTTATGCTTCTGAAAAGGAAATTAACTGTGAAAAGTGCATCATTAATATCAAGTCCTTTTAATGACTGTTAATGAAAATGGGTGTCTTCAATACCACACAGAGAAGAAAGCCCTTTAGGCTCTGTCTTAATGGCTTTCATAGCCTACATGTGTTTTAAACTTTGTTTCAAATATCACAAGGCAAAGAAAAAGATTTGCTCTGGTTTTGGAGGCCCCCAAATGTTCCTGAATTTAAGGCAAGATCTAAAAACATTTCATGCTTAAATAGGGCATCATCAAATGTCAGATATTTCACGTGCTATACCACATTTCTTTCCTGTGTTGCATCACAGATTTTACTTACTTCACATTGTGATTTACTTGTCAAGTCTGAAAAGAAATCCTGACAATTCCAGAACTGAAGGTTTCTTCTGTAGCTCATTGCCTTTGTACAAAGAGTTCTTTACATCATCTTTATTGGGTATGAGCTGGCCTGAGTTAAGGTAAACTATTTAAATGGAGGGAAACTTACCTTTAATCCTTTTTCTATTTCCCAGCTTGTCTATTTAAATATTGTCTTTGGTTATACTGCACAGTTCTTTATTCTGTCTTGGAGAATTCCATATTCTTTAATCAGAAAAAAAACAAAAAACCAAAAACTTTCAAATATAATAAGGATGCTGAAGGCATCCATAGAAGGTTCCATAGAGCTGTCATATTAGAAATTCTTAATAATAAATTATAATTCATATTTTTCTTTCTGGTTACACTGACACTTCATAAGCTTTTTAGTAGCAATATACACATAGAAATACTTTTATCCCTTTACAGCCATAACAGTAGTCAAAATTGGGTCAGGAAAATAAACTAGTCTTGAACCAAATATCACTGCAGTCATTCATCTTATTAAAGGTAGTATGACTTCCTGCTTTCATGATCATAGAAGAAAAGTCAAGCAAGAGCCTGATTCCTTCCTCTAAACCAAACTCATTCTCATCTATCATTTAAGCTCCACACTTTTACTAAATATTTTTACAGAATAAAATCCCAATGTTTCTTCTCACTACTCTCTGTTGCTGTTTTCCAGTTCTGTGCTGTTTCAGCTGCTTCTTTTGCTCATCTTTGATCAGAGCCACCTTTTAACACTAGCAGAAAAAACCTCAGACTTGCAACCCACACATGGGGAGAGATTCTCTGTGTTTGATGGAGACATCCTCAGTATGTTTGTTGGAAACACTTCTTTCATGATCCAGTTTCATAGACAATCTCTAATTTGGTCTTCTATCACACCTCACCCCTGGCTGCTATAACCTCAGTTTCTAAAAGCTCAATCCACTGCTGTCAAGGATTCCTAGAGTCTTTGATTGGAGCAGCCAGGCTGTTTCATCCTCCACATTCTTATCTATCAGTCCACTCCAAAAGTTCTCACTCTCTTTTGTTTCATACAGATTTTCAGTTAGGAAAAAGTTATTTTTCAGATGCATATACATTTGCACATTATTTTGCATGTTCAATGCAGCAAGGTCTTCGTGTAACAAACTATAGGTTGATAATAAACTCTGAATTAAATCCTAGGCGTATTATTTTTCAACTGATAACGTCTGTTGTTCATGCTTTATTGTCACAGATTATCATTACCTTTCAGTTTTAGACCTAGTCTTTCAGTCCATCTGACACAAATTACAAAAGACTATATTCTTCACTGTGGCAAATGGCATTTTTGATGCATTCCTATGAATGATAAGTCTCATCATCCATTCAGAAGATAAAAATGTCATCTTCTAAGTTACTGTGTAAAAACCCTAGGGAAATACCAACATCTATCAAATGCAATCTATGATATTCTCTTCAGATTAATAAAATGCTTCATAGCTTTTCAGCAGTGCCAGGTAACAAAATAATGTATCTAATAAGCATTTCCAGGGAAAAAAATTATTTACAACATCAAAAGCACTGCTTTCTACTTTTGTGCATCTTAGAACGCAAGCTCTCGTGCTGGTTCCTGTATCAAGAAATCTCTGGGTTTTCTGAGGCAACCTCATATATCCAGTCCATCAGCATTAACTTGCAAACTGGCAAGTCTTCCCACTACATGGATCCATGCATCTTCTGAAGCATTTCTTTTTCTTTTCATTTTTCTTTTCCTTTTTTCCTGTGTAATATTCAATATTTTATCTCACTATCTAAAATAATTTTAGTCAGCATATTTTTCTACATTGTTATGTATAATAATTTATTCAAGCAAAACAAAAAAAACAGATAGGACCTGAGGAAATACTTATGAAGATGCATTAGGGAAGGATTAGGGTGGATTAGAATTAGGAAAAGGCTCTGCACCAGAAGATTGTGAGTAAGTAACAGGTTTCCCAGAGTGGTGGTTATGGTAGTGATCATGGCATCAAGCTGCTGGAGTTCAAGAAATATTTGGACAATGCTCTCAGAAGTACGTTTTGATTTTTAGTGTTGAGCCAGGATTAGCTGATTTTTGTGGTTCCATCAACAAGGAGATACTCTACAACATTGACTTCACTGGTACTTAGCAAATAAATCTTTCATACTAAACCAGTAATATTTGTTCTGAATTTCTAATGGGAAAGTTTGTCACTCAGAATGAGATGTTTCCTTGTAAGATCTGTCCAAAAAATATCAAAGACCTTTCAAGTTGTAAACAGATCTAACCTCGTGTGTCTTTACAGTCTTTACAAGACAAAATACACAACTCCAGCAGAATATCTTATCATCAACCACCTGATCTGACTTTGAAGACAGCTCTGCTTTGAGCAGGAGGTAGGACCTCCAGAAGTCTCTTCCAACCTGCGTATTTCTGTGATTTCATTATTGTTTCTACTCTTCAATCTCTCATATCGCTTCCTGTTGATTTCTGCCCACTTTGAACAATGCATGCCTTTTACTTACTCCATGCAAGACACCACTGCTTGTCCATACTTGTTATTTTTACCATATAACCCCTCTAATTTTCTACATTAATCATTTTAGTTCTTTCTGCTTTGCTGCCTGGTTCCTTTGCAGTGTGATATAGCAACCTATCACTTATATAACTTCTCTTAATTCATTCAATTGAATTCTTTCATTTAAAGCTGTAGTCCAAATAAATGTTCCTTCTGTGTTAGCATTTCAATTCTATAGGTTATACTTTCTTCTCTTCTGTTTCTTCAGTATGTCCCTTCTATCAACGTGTTCTGTTCTATTATTTCATCTCTCTTATGCTCTGCCTTATTGCCCTGGTCTCACTCTTTCTGAATACCAATAATTTGTCCTTTTCCTTTTTCTGAAAAACATCTTTTCAAGTATCTGTGGACCTTGAATTATCTTCATCTTGGCATTTAGATCTGATACTCAGTATGCCCTCTTCTGACAATGACATAAGGTATCATGTGCACAAAACTCAGGGCTTTGTGTAGTGCATAAACAGACAAAATAGTCAGCTATCCTAATAATAACATTGGGGTTACTAAGAGTCAGATTTCATATCTACAACAGATATGATTCTATACAGATAACAGATATAGATTCTATAAATTGAAAGAACTTTGGCAAATCAATATATGTTATCAATAAAGAAGGAGTAAAGCCATGATTATTCTCCTGCTTTTTAACTCAGGCCTCGTATGTCACATTGAATTTCTACAGCTGTTCCTTTCTGAGGAGCTAGTATTGCTCATCTATTGATGTTATTTTTCCAAAAAATTGAAAATTTTAAGCAAACTGCCTTTTCAGGTGATAAAGAGGAAAAAAGTAGAATTGAAGATCTACTAACAAGTATGTTTATCAGGTTTATGTCTAAATGCCTTGAAATATTTTTAATTGTCATTAGACTTTTCTTTACTGGGGAAATTGATATTCCAGAGCTGCAGTTCAGTGATTATTTTGTGTTTGTAATAAAATGGGAGATAATGGTATATTTTCTCCAATAGACAGAGATAGAATGAGAAGAAATTATTCCCTGATGTGCTTGAGAGGAGGAAGTGAGTAGGAAATTTTTCAAACATATACATTCCCCCACCAGCAATCCAAGTAATCCCACCAGGATATTAAGAGAGTTTCAATTCTTACACATTAATATATGCACTCTGATTCATAGGGTATTAAGAGCAAGTATGCAATAGATCCTCTGCCTGGCAGCTGCTTTCTTGTGTCTAATATCTCACATTTTTAATGCAAATTGTACAAGCAATGATTTAGCGTAACACATTATTCACTGGTTCTGTTTTTACTTTTTACTGCTGAGACCTTGTCCTGTTTCCTCTGAAATCAGAGCTTGAAATTCTTTTCTTTTACCACCATTAACATGGGGATATTCTATATTCCATAAACCTGATGCTGGAGCCATGACCAAGAGCATAGCTGAAAGGAAATCGCTATTACAATATTTTCAGAGCTGAAGAAAACGTTCTCCAGATATGCATATTGGATATGCTCAGCACCAATGTTCATAGCTTAGGAGGATATAAACTATGGATTCAGTGTTGTTAGACTGGAGGCTACCCAAACAAGGGCCGTCACCGAGCCTAAACTGTAAGGGCAAAACTAAATGCAAGCACTTGGGGTATTTTTGGAAATAACTTTGCTGTCTGAACCTGGAAACTTCAGCTGTGCTTCTAATTGGAGTTCTTCTTATTGAGAAGAATTTAATGAATTAAATGCAATGATAACTAAATGCAATCTGTAGTCCAGCTGTTAGTTATTTTGTTACTAAATTCCTACTTAGAGAGGTATGAGAGGCAGTTTGGAATTTGTCAGATAAGGGAAGCTGGATCAGTTTTCATCTTCATTCAGAAGCTAACAGGATCTCAGAACCGGTGACACAACAGGTCACCACTTTGCAAACCCACGCTGATCACTCTCAACCACTTTGTTGTCATCAATACATTTGAAAGCAGTTTTCAGAGATAACGGTGGGGTTTACCGGACTGTAGTTCTTTGCATCTTCTTTCTCTGCTTGATAAGACTGACATTTGCTGTCTTGGAGTCCTCACAAACTTTGCCCGATTAACGTGACCTTTCAGGGATAATGAAGAGTGGGCTGCCAGTGGCTTCAGCCAGCTTCCTTAGCACTCATGAGTGCACCCGTGCAATCACGTCGGAGTAAAACAGGAGCAGCTCTGCCGAAACTTGTGAGCTTAAGTGACATTAAACATAGTGTGAGTGGAAGAAAATTCCAGCTGAAAATTTGAGCTGAAAAGAATGGAAGAATGAAGGGTTGATTATTCTTCATTTTTATAGACTGTTATCTTTCCCTCTGCTATGCATAGGGCTTGTGAATGTGGGCACCCAGTGCACTTAATATGACTCAGAAATGTCAGCCTGAATGAACAGTGAATAAGGAATGTTTTTCCTTATTTTTATTCCAAGAACTGAAATTACAGAATCACAGAATCATAGGGGTTCGAAAGGACCTCCAGAGATCATCAAGTGCAACCTCTTGCCAAAGCAGGTTTCCTACACCAGGGAACGCATTATTTCTAAGTTTCTAATGTGAACTGTCTAGGAGACAATTATATTTCATTACCTAAAAGCTACGCGTGGCAGTAGATTTTGTTTAAATGTAGAAATACTGCTACTACTACAACCATTTCATTTAACCAAAGAATACATGATAATATAGTTTGATGAGTACAAGACAAAACTATGACAAATTTAAAGACATTGATTTGTATTCCAGGCACAACTGGGGCAGGATCTCCTAAGGGAGGGAAATTTCATGGCCATTCTGGATGCTTTATATTGATTCTCTTCCAATCTTTGTCCCACTAGTTGCCACTATATTCCCTTTATCATTCTGTTAGTAAATAAATCAAACTTCCCTTATGCATAGACAAAGATATGCTGCAAGAGGTGGACATAATCTGTGAAACTCAGTCCCAGCTGCTAAAATAGTTACAGCTTAGGTTTAGATTTTACGTTATGTACTGAGCTCTACTTCTAGGAGTTTTACTTTTGCCTGAACAGAGACAGGAGATATCCTCCACAGTGAAGCCAGAACTTCCTTTGCCAAAGATCTGAACTATTTGTAAACAGTTGTTTTGCACTGGCAGGCTCACCCGAGCTGAGTGGCCACTTGAGGTTGTCAGGTATGCTTGTCTTGAGAAGCCATGGTGCCACTGTTTTAATTTTGTCATCATTTAATTTAGGCAGATTCTATATTGGGTGTTGGATATTATGTGCATTCAACCCCTTAAAAGAGCAAAAAGACTGTTCTCTTCTTCCTTCTTACTGCTGCTCTTGTAACGTGTCCATGGGCTGTTAAGCAGTCCACCTCCTGTACCAGAGAACTAATTGTACTTTGATTGTCAATGAAGTAACTCCAGAATAAAGATCACAGGCTCTTAAAATACTTGGCTTTAACATAGTATAGAATACACACCTTACAGATGGGGATATTATATGTTTATAGGTGGCTCTCAGGGCAGCTGTAACAGCTGTCTTTGATGATTAGCAGCTTGTTGACTTGTTGAATTCTATAACAAAGCATTTATTAAAATATTAACACTTTGGAAATGTCTTCAAACCTATTTTGCCATATAAGGTGGACATTTAAAAGGGTATGGCTTATGTTGATCGATGAGATACTGGAATGCGCAGGAAATAACTGAGCTGTGTTTTGGTTATACTGAATTTCCCTCAGGAAATAAAACAGAAATTCCCTGGCTGCTGTTTAGGGGAACTAGGAAAAATATGAGACAGATGTGGCCAAACTCTGGCTATCAAGCCAAGTGCAAAAGCCAAATACTTGAATTGTGTGGGCCTCAAACTGGCAACAGGACTGTACTGGCATGGGAAACATCGGTTAATTGAAATCCCTGTCAACAGGATGAAATAAAACAGCAAGTACTGCTGAAACTGACAATGCTCCCCGGGACCAATCCTCACATACAGCCAAAGAGGCAGCAATGGAGGCCATACTCCAAGGCTCTCCAGTTCTAGGCTCTCTAAGTCTTTGGCTCTTGGCAATACAATTTTTGTTACAATGCTCACAACTTTGGGTCATCTGTTCTTGGCCTGTGCATACTATAAAGCAGGAGACTATTTGCTCTTACCTCTATCATACAATCAAATAATGGCATCACCCAGCACATGTACTCCTCTGTAACCTGCGCTGTGACCTTTCTGAGGCATCATTCCCTTTTCTGGCAATGAGCTGTGACCCTTGACTGGATGGCACATGTTGAGTGCTGGCAGCGCGAACTGAATTGCAGCCACGGCCAATCCATCCTCATTTACAGGTTGACTTTTCTCATTTAATAGCCTGCTCAGATAAGCTGCATAAGGTTGTGTATGAGAAAGGCTAGGAGTTGGTGTGTGTCTGCCAACGAACTTCCAGCTGGAAAGAGACCTGAGTAATTATATAAACTACATGAGATGAGCTTAGAATACATTTCCTGCTGCTGTGCCTCTGAAAAGGGAAATAGCTGTTTCATTACTCAGGAGTGCTGCATGCCATTCAAGGGCTATAGAGTGGCATGCATATTTGGTTAGTATCACATGGGGCAATGAAAAGGGTTTTATGCACATGGGCATAAAAGCCACATACACTCCTACAGGAAATCTAGTTGCAGCAAATTAAAACCAAATAAGCAAGCTGTTTCCTAACAGCAACTTACTGTCCTGGCTGATGTCTCAGGCTTTTTACCAACATATGCTGTCACTTTATGAAGTTCCAAAAGCCAAAGATCTATGAGATCTGGGCTAATAGCTCATTCACATTCCTTTCCTCCTCTCATGTTTGTGCTGCTCAAAGGCAATGACAAACACTGGCAAACCAGGAACTGAATTTAAAGTGCAGCTCAGAAACTTGGTATGTCTCTATCAGCACTAAAAAACTCTTCAAATCCTGTTTTCCATTATATCTCGAAAGCCATTTGACTGAACGCAGAATCTTTTCTTCTTGCAGCTGAGATGCTCTGTATTTGAACTGTCAAAGAACTATGACATCGTCACACCTAAAACCTTCAGTCAGAAGCAAGAACTAAAACACTGTCAAATTAATGGCTGGAGCAAAATAAAGGTCACTTTATTGCCCTTGGGTTTTTATTGTCTCCTTTGCCTCAGGAGAACAATACTGCAGCTAAAGCAGTGAAGGCCTTCCCATATGCCAGTTTTCCTTCCTTCATTACAGAACTCAATGGCTTTTTTCCACACTTCAGAAAAATTCACAGTCGGTAATGAAAAGAAATGCTTAGTTCTCAGCACCACAAAGATTCTTTCATTTCTTGTCATTTTTTCTGTAAAGATCTTAACAGTCAGAATAAAAAAGAATGTCTGTCAACTATCATAAAACTCATCATTCTGTATAGGGTCCACTTTGGGGGCATTTGCAGACGTCTAAAATACAAGTTCCTAAATTTCAGGTCACCAATAATGGCAAAAAAAGAGAATGGTCTGAAAGTACTTATATTTAGAGCATCAGTTTGGAAAATTTTCCATTTAAGTATGAGCTGCTGGCAACTCTATCAGATTCCTACAGAAAAGTAAACAAACAACACAGTAATGAAAAGGCTCCTTCTGGCCTCTAAAATTTGTATATAAGCAAACAACATTAATCACCATAACATATCTTCATCTCCCACCTATGGCTATCATAGGTTCTATGAAGTCTCTATGATACAGGATTACTAAATGAGCTGTTTGGATAAGCCAATACTCTGGTATCTCTATCTAGCTCCCATAGCAAGTGAATTTCTGAACACTCCTTATGCTCCTTTATCCCAGCTGAATAATGCAGTCTGTAGAAAACATTTTTTTCTGAAATACTGTTGCTCTACAGATCACTAAAAATACCCTATATTATCACAATAGAGTTCGTACAATAATATAAGTAAGGGGAATACGGATTGTCTCTCTTTTGAATTGCATAAAATCAATTGGCATCTAAACTACTTTGTTTTGAACTATGAGGAAATATGATTTGACTTTGTTTTTAAACAAATAATGCTGTGTATCAGATCCATTCCTGTCATGAATTAAGGAAAAATGTATTTGCATTTCAGTAAATACCACAAAGTTCCCAATACAGAAGTTTTCTCTTCAGAGTTACCTTGTAATGCTAGGTCATCCATCCTACCATGAAGTTCAGAATTCATCCTTATAATTGTGTGAATAAATTCTCACTTATGAAAACTACTGCTGCAGAAAGCTCTGAAACATTGTTGAAAGATTCACATGCTGAGCTGAAACCACAGTACTGGGTTTCCTCTGTTTTGCTGGAAGCTGTGCCATGCAATGGCCTTTCATATTGCCATGGAGGCAGAACCTGCTCCAGTACAATCAGATGACAATGCCGTTGGAGGCTTTCTATTTTTCCTAAGTGAAACAGTGAATATTTAAGAAAATATTGGTGATAATCACAGTTTCATGAAAGGAACAACAAAGATATGGTCATTCTTTGTAATACAGTAGGACACAGTTGTGATGTTAGTTTGTTGTTGTAACTGCTGGTGAAACATGGACAAAGAAAGCTTAATGGAAGAGCTGTTAGTCATTTAAACAGAGCAGACAAGAAAACAGTGGAAGAAAAGCTAAAGAAAACCTTTAAACAGTGTGTAAGACACATAAAATTCAATCAGCACTTCAGTGTTTTGTGGTTTGCAGAACTCTGTGAAATTTATTCTGTACGTTTATTGCACAATGGAAAACTATATTAATGTTGTAACTCATCAGATGGATCAGAACTATGCACAGCTAGAATTTGGTACAGGAATGACAGAAGTGTTAAATTAAACATGCATGTCTCATGAGGAATGAGATCCAGTAAAGAAAGCATCTCAGGAAACTCTTTTGCTTTGTAATATTGCATGAGCAGAGAAGTAAGTTAAATTTGTTACGTATACATTCCGTGGATAATGACTCATTCTCTTCTGAAGTAAAGCAAGCAGACTTGCAGTGCACTCAAACATTATACTAAGAATATTGCTTTACCATCTACACTCTGTCAAACAGAAATATTTCAGAAATATATATTGAAGGTCTTTTAAAACATTGACTCCGTATTCCTGTTCAGTTCACCAAACAAACAGGTTCTGACTACTTATAAAGACAAACAGCTGCATGGAGGTCACAATGTTTAAGCCTTAGATAGCCATAACATTAGGTTGCCATAAATTCCTCTTAATTTGATTTTAATTCTGTTTTGTGCATCACGCTTAACCTAACTCTTCCAATCAACCACAGAAGAACAGCATGGAGGGATGGAGCATGTTAATGTCAATATAAAATTGCATAAGCTAGGCATCAGAACTTCCTGTATTGGTAAATATCTGTATCATAGACTGTAACCAAAGACTGCTTGATTTGGTGGGTTGTGCTTTGTGTTTGTTTATGCAAACCTGATCGTCTTTCTCCGATAACACTGGAATGATAAAACTGAAGTCTAGTGATTTAGAAGAAAGTGTCTTGTCTCAAAGATAAGAAGTTCCTCCCAGTCTTGTGAAAATAAAAGCTCAAAGAAAGGTACGAGAGAAGGTTCAACCATCAACTCACGCCTTGCTTAAAATGATTAAGGCCACAAAGGTGAAAATTTGTGAGGAAAAAAGTGGTCGAAAGCCCAATCCTCTTAATTCTACTTTTCATGACATTCTTTTAAACCACGATAGATATTGATCTGATAACATCTTGTCCCCTGAAAACCTTTTCCGCCCTGTTTTGGTTTTTTTTTTTTTTTCTTGTCAAAGAAATGCCCACTTAACCAAATGAAAGCACGGTTTAAAGCCCATGTAGTTCAGCTGTTTGAATCATAGAATCATAGAATCATAGAATCACCAACGTTGGAAAAGACCTAAAAGATCATCCAGTCCAACCGTTCACCTATTCCCAATAGCTCCTACTAAACCATGTCCCTCAACACAACATCCAGTCTTTCCTTGAACACCCCCAGGGTCGGTGATTCCACCACCTCCCTGGGCAGTCCATTCCAGTGCCTGACCACCCTTTCTGAAAAGTAATACTTCCTCATGTCCAGACTGAATCTCCCCTGCTGTAGCTTGAAACCATTCCCCCTGGTCCTATCACTAATGACACGAGAGAAGAGGCCGACCCCCAGCTCACTACAACCTCCCTTCAGGAAGTTATAGAGAGCAAATGTTAATTAGATTTGAATGTTAACAGACCCTTGGCATTTTCCCTCAGCCAGCTTGGCATGCTTAATTATGTGAAGCAAAGGGTTGTTAGGGTAGTATAGTTAGGTTGTGATTGGACTTGACCATCTTTAAGGTCTTTTCCAATCTGAGCGATTCTATGATCCTACGATTTCAAAAAAGCCTGGATAGTCAAAGTCTGGGTCTGCTCTGTTAGGGACACTACTTGAGTGAGCAGCCAACGGTCCATGGTCTGTGACAACCCAAAATCCTTGAGAAACCTGAAGGGTCCCAGGCAGAAGGAGGGTTCTTCCGTGGCAGTACTGCCTTGTAGCCATGTGCTCAGTCCGGGCAGCCTGAAGCTCTCCAGGGTTAGTAAGGAACAAGAAACTTAAAAACTTTGGGAGATAGCTGACCTAAATATTTTGAACTCACATTTAAAGAAACAAACAACAACAAAAAAAGTTAGCTTGATTTTAAAATGTTTCAATTATGCTCATTTGAAAGAATAATCTTTCATTGTTTTTTATGAGAATTCAAATTTTTGTTTTGCTATCCAACATTATTTTTCTCTTCAAAATAATGGATTTTCTAGCTATGTAGGAGTTACAATTAACCAGGCACTGGAACAGGCTTCTCAGGATAGTGGTGATGTCCCCAAACTGCTAGAGTTTAAAATCCTTTTACACAACAGTCTCAGATATGGGGGTTGGATTTGGGGTGGTACTCTGTGGAGCAATGAAACTGGAGTCACTTATCCTGGATGGTTCCATCCAACCTGGGGTGTTCTATGATTCTTCATATTCTTTCAGAGGACTAAACGCCATTATGGTTTCACTTGTGCTGGGAGAAGACTGAGAGTTCATTGAGTCCAGACTCAATTTTCATAAAAGCACTAAATTCTGTTTGTGGTGTTTTGCAAACAGGAAGTATGGGATCTGTTTATAATTTTGCAGTGTTCTGATTTCAAAAAACTATAGAAGAAGTCAACGACCTGATAAAGACCCTTTTATGCTACTATATTTGGCCAAATGATGGTTGCATGTATACTACGTGTGAATATTAGAAACTTATTTTTAGATGACAAGTGAGACTTAGGTAGTTCAAAAATAGCCAGGGATAAGGACCATGCTGTCTTTTTTTAGAAGACAAAGTACAGCTGTTGCATGAAAAAAAAAAACAGCTAGACTCTCCCTCAGAAAAACTGAATTCCAGAAGAATGTCAACAAGGTCATAAAAACAGACTGGATAAGAAAAATTATTCTGATTTAAGTATGTGTGTCACCAAACTCGCTGACTATTCTTATTCAGCTTGATACCAACGAGAAAAGAAAGGCATCTGGAAGCACTGTTGGCTTGTTGCAGTTCTGTGAATTTTGTTTAAGAATTTCTCCTCTTCTTGGTAGAAATAAAGTGGGAAAGCAAGAGTACAGAGAGGCATTGCAGCAAGGGCAGGTCCAGAAACCAGTCAGCTACTGGTGGGAGAGCTGATCTGCATAGAAACCTCTACTGAAGAAAGGGTGGTTTGGTTTTGATCTTCTGGGAATGAACAGCTGATGACATGAAGCATGTGTTGCTTTCTATAGAAAGGTTTTCATTTTAGCAATTGTTCTTGCATTAGTTAAAGAAGAATCTATGTTTACAAAAGCAGTAGCCCCAGAAACCAGAATCTGCTAGCATCGAAGGTACCAAGCTATCTGAATGACCTATTTTTATATAAAAATACATGAGTTTTGATAATCAGATTGTATGTACCTTCCAACCAGCCAGTCACTACTGCAACACATTTAGACTAACCAGAAAGAAAGTCACTTTGATGTGCGAAAGTGATGTTTCAAGAGACAAACTGTTTGACATCTAAATTATTTGCAATTACAATTTTATGCTATTGTGATGTAAATGCATGCCAGGTCAAGTTGACTAATGGGAGATGGCACCTGAGTCATGGAGTCATGAACTAATGAGGAAATAATTACATGGGCTGTAATTAGCTCTTTTGGGGATATGAAAAGGGCTAAAAAAAAGGGAGGGGCAGGGAGGCATTTTAGAGCTATTTAACAAGAGATCATCTTGATCTTTGTAATTTCTGAAATCCCAGGGTTTTGAGTAAGAAAGAAATTGTTTCTTATTGGAAATGATTTTTTGTTTTAGCGCTAAGGTTAATCAACTTACTTGAGGAGGGAGAATTGCTAGGGAAACACAACTCAACAGTAATTTCACGTGGGTTTTTGTGGAGCAGCACAAGGCACCTTATTGAAACTTACACATTCATTAGAAACTTAGCTAAGCTATTATAAAGAATGATGAAAATAGTATCAGAAAAGCAGTGCAAGAAGGAACTCAAGCCTATTGGGATTTTAAATAAATACAAAGGACCGGGATTGCTTTAACATAAAGTTAGCGCTATCAAAGCTAATTGCCCTCACACACATCTATACAACCAAAATAAATCCATCTCCAATCAACCTGTAAGCCTCACAGCCAGTAGAATTCTTATGCCCAAAGGAAAGGTTTGTTTCTCTGAAACACCAGCTGCTGCAGCCTTGATGTGTAGCTTAAAGTCCATTGATGACAGAGCACACACTGCTTGTCTCAAACCCACAAATACTATTTTTTAGATTGTAGGAAGCGAGTGATGCTCCTTCAAAAATATAAGTAAACCATTTCGACTTCCAGACTATAGATTCTCAAGTAGCCAGTGAAGTTGTCAATGACCAAAACAGGTGCTTCTGATAAATGACCATTCTCAACAAAGTTTACTGTACTTCTTGGCTACAAAAAAAGTTATTTGTGATGCTCATAGAAAGTTTTAGTGAGAGACTGTAGGCCCAGCCCAGCTGGGCAGAGAAAACTGTTGACATGAGTTCTTTGTTTCAGGCAAAAGAGAAAAGCAATTTGCATTTGCCTGCACAAGAGGGAATTGGTCTTCAGATCTAACAGGTTTGTATTTTTCATAAACTATTTAATTCAGTGTGGGCATGAAATAGTTTTTAATACTAAGTGATTATTTTGGGGCTAACAGCATGGCTCAGTGTCTTTTCTCTTGGGAATACTACATTTTTAATAGGTAGTCTTTTTCAGAAGCAAAATGAGTAGTAACATTTGTAGTTCCAAACAAATATGAGTTTTAATTAAGAGCCCAATCCCCCCATGTCTTTCTCTGACATCCACAAACCTGGTTTCACTTGAAGTTGTCATGTTCATTATAAATCTGCAAAATGAACACTCACAAGACAAATGAGAGGAAAATACTCATAGGGTACATGTAATTAGCACACAACTTATTATGAATTGCGATGATCTCCCTGATAATTAATCAGCCTTACAGATGATGTCTGGAGATGGTCCAGCCAGGAGACATTTCAACAAATAAGACCAAATTCCTGTGGGAACAGAGGAAGACGTGCTAAAATATAGGGAGGCAAAAACTACTATCTAGAAGAAAAATTTGATAGGCTCTAGATTCAGGCTAATCAAAGCTGGAATCTCAGGGTTCTGCAGAGAGGACAACCATGTGCATCTTTATGGTTATAGAGAACATGCAGTGGAGCAGCTCTCCTGATATATTGATTTGCCTTCAGAATAAAATGGTTGCAACACACTACCTGTACAGCAACAGGGTGCGCCTACCTGTGAAGGAACGAAAATGAGGTGCTGTAATAAGGACTTGGGTCTTTCCCCCATAGTCCAGTAGGAGAGGGACTCAGAGCCTATATGTAAGGACAGAGTCACTCTGCAGAAAGGGGTCTCAGGCAAAAGAAGATGCTGAGGGCAAAGCTCTGCATTAGCAGGCCTCTGTTCACCTGAGTCTAAGTTGCTGTGATAGCCCTGAATTTTTTCCCAATAACTGTTTGCCCTTCTTGGTTTCTGCACTCTCCTATAAAATGTAGCTGAAGTAATGCTCAGAATACTTCTCAGTAACATGCTGAAGCCCTTACCCAGGAGAAAGGGGCTGAGGCAGTTGTGGACCAACTTGCACCCTGCCACCAGAGTGCCCCCAGTCAGACTTGTGTCTCTGGGAGCTTGACTGTCACAAAGAGAGACCTCCAGTCACCTTGTTGCCTCCAGCCACCTCCAACCGCTTGCAACATTTGGTCTAGGCAACAGAACAACACAAGATTGGCCTGAAAAGTATTTCAGCTCATAATTAATTTTCTGGTATTCAGCACACATTGCGCCTTTCCATTGGCATCCACTGCGGAGTAAATTTGGCCATACATGGTTTTAAGTTGTTGTGTTCCTTTATTTGGCCTCTGCATGCTACCAGTTAACACCACAAGTGTCGTCAGCACTGATGGTAATGTGAGATCCAGGTCATTTAGGAACAGATAAGTGATCTCAGTCTGTGCCCGTGCTTAAGAGTGCCTGTGATTAAGAGTAACTGGAACTGACTTTAATTTATTAGTTTTATCTCTCCTCCTACCACACTCTTAAGCACCTGCCTCATAAAATTTCTGCTTGATTGATTAAACACACACAGGCCCCTCAAGCTACAAGAATGCTGCAAGATGACAAAGAAGAGGCAGTAACTGTTCGTGTGCTGTCAAACAGTCTTCCATCAAGGGGGACACACATACAGATGAAAGGGCTGGCCATCGGTCACTAGCAAGTACCCAAACATTATCCAATGGTGCAGTGAAGTTTCTCTGTCTCTCATCTGTGATATTCATTAGTTATTCCCATTCCATTTATTCTGTGCAGTACTTTTTGCGTGTGTATGTTGCACTGCGATGCTGAGTCCATAGAAACCAGCCAACATTTGCTTCATCTCTCACAAAACATAACAACATTTCTCTGTATTATGGTTTATTTACCATCACTGCTTTGTACGTGTGGTCAATAGTGAAGTGTTTTTCTCAAGCTTCCCTGTAGAAACGTAGACTTCTGCTGTCTTGTTTCTCACACTTTGCAAAGTCATTATGACAAAATGTCCACTTCTTCAATATTTTGTTAGTGAATTTGCAATCCATTATACCACATAAGTGCAGCTAAAGATATGCTACAATTCAATCTGAACACACACAAAAAAAAGGAATGTGAGATATTGCAGGTTGTTGCATTCACGATGCTTTACACCTGGAGAGAGAACAATGCTGAAATTTGATTCCAATTGTATTTCCTGCCATTGTCATCAAACTGGTAAGCCCTTCTAACATGTCCAGAGGACATCAGCCTGATAAAGCTTGGCACAGATACACCTAGCTGCTCCCACTAAAATGATGCGACTGTATAGTCTGCACGGCACTGATGTTTAGTCTGCACAGCACTAATGTTTAGTCTGCCACAGTCACGTACCCTGCTTGCTGAAGATTTTCCTGTTACCTCTGTAGTAAAGAAGTGGGGAGGACCTTATGAATCACTCCAGACTTGAGGTCATGCCTCTGTGTCTGGCTACTGCAAAAGCACCTGATGGAGCTGTTGGACAACCAGTAAATGAATTCAATAAAGCATAAGTCAGCTTACCAAAAAAATTATTGCTGTGCCTCTTGTCAGAGCTGTTCATGTGCTTAATGTACTTGTAGTGGAGTTATTTCTGTTTGGTTCTGCTGGGGACAAACAGCGTCTCAGGGCAGCAGAGGCTTGGCAGCAAGCATAGGCTATGAATTATGATACTCCAGCCCTGAGAGGAGGACAGCAGTCCACACAGAGCAGCCAGGGACAGGCAGAAGGAGGGAATCCTGAGGTCTTCTAGAAATGTAGGTCCAGCTCCCTGTCCTTCCACCCAATGCCTCTTGCTCCTTGCTTGGGAAAGTCACGCCGCTCTCTGCACTTCAGGCCACTACGTTCTTATGGAACAGCCACTGAAAGTGTATGGGGCACACTGATAATGAGGCCCAACTGCCTCCACACACGTGATACTCTTCCTTAGCAAATGTTGCCTCTGCAATAGGCTCAATGAATGGTGAAGACTAGCAGGCACCTCAGGTGCATCTACTTCAGCCCCAGTCAGAGCAGGTGGTTCATTACATTGTCCAATCAGGCTTTGAATAGTCCCATAGGAGATTCCACAGATGGAGATTCCAGTGTTACTTAGAAACCCTGCTAGTACTGTCCTTAGGTTGGTACCTGGATATTTCATGTGAGTAGTATATTTTTACATGTCTTTTAAGGATATACCCACTGTTCACTCCTCCTGGGGAAAAAGAAGGAAAAAGAAAAAGAGAAGAGAAATATTTGATTTAGTAAAGATTGTAGGAAGAGGAAAGTAAGATTTGGTAAATGGCTTTTTAGAAATGAGTAAATAGCTGTTCTCCTTAATATTTGTTACTAATAATCCAGTTGCAGTTGGATGTGGTTATTTCACTTCTTGAATTTTCTTTGTCATTTTCCCAACTATTAAAAAAAAAAAAAAAAAAAAAAAAAAAAAAAAGCAGAATGCACAATTGAAAGAGTTACTGCACAACTTCTAACTTCAGATACTTCAGCTAGCTTTGAAAAGCCAAACTTAAAATGCAATTTAGTACTTCTAATGTTTGAAAAAGTACAAAGGCTTTAAAAAGCCTTTGGAGCAACAGGACTAGAAAACATGTAGAGGCAGAAAAAGGAGAAATAGAAAAATTGTAGGAAAAGCAATTTGCTCAATTTCCCAGTGATCTAAAATGATTTCCTTTGTTATATTTTGAACAAACTGAACAATCTCTTCCATTGGAAGATGAAAAATACGTCCACAATGCCTGCCTCTCTCCAAAATCCTTAAGATAGACTAATGCACATATTTTATTTGAACATAAGCACCAGGCAGTAGAGTTTTCCTTACTGTTGGTAGGAGAGTTTACCATACTGATGGTAGGAGATAGTGAGAAAAGTTGTCTTAGTTTCTGGGACAATGGAGGCAAGTAAGGCCTTCAAATCCCACGCAATATTTAATGACCGTACCCAAGAGGTAATTATGCAGTGAGTAAGGTGGATAGTGTCAACTGAACCACAGCCAAAGTGAAGAGAAAATAAATAAAGGTGAAAGGTTACAAAGACACAACAAGACTTGCTATCTCATTTCCTCCTCGAATGAGGTGTTTGTGAGGGAGAGGGCAGTAAAGTTAATTAACTGCACCTGAGATGGATGGGCTTCGTGGTGCAGTTTCCCAGTTGTCAGGAGAAGTCACCCTGCTCTCCATTTTTTCAACTAATTACTATTAGGAAGCAAGTGATCCTTCTCATCAATTGATTAGCCTTCCTTAATGTCAAGGGTATGAAGGCTTCCTGACTTTCCTTGTTTTTCCCCTTTGCTTTGCTGAGAATTATCCACCATCTACCAGTTATCTGTGGTCACTGAGTTACGCTCCCATCCTTCCAGTCAGTAACAAAATCTCCTTGGGCTTTGCCACACTCCAGGAAACAATTAGCTGGTAGCAAGTTGTTGTCCAGTGTCAGTAAATAAAGCACTAGCAAAGCTGGAAGCAGTGATTAAGTGAGATTATCCTGCCTCGTGGGCCCTGTAGTGTTGCCTGAATGTCCCCAGTTACAAGAGGCCAAAGCAAAGCTGAGTAGTTTAGAAGAGTGCACTGAACTTAATATTTTAAATGTATTTAGGGTTTGAAAAATGCAAAGTTTATAGCCTCCTTAAGAGTATAGAAGTGGGCAGATTCCCATATAACAAACAAAATGTGTGGACTTAAGGCAAAGAACAGGCAATCTGAGCAGTGTTGTAAATCCCCTATACTGGCTGAGGAGGTTTTCTGACTTTCCACTGGGAGAAATAGTGGAGAGGATTCATAGTTAGGGAACTGACACCATAACAGTATGTATTCTCTCTTCTGCAGGGTGCATTTTTGTCCATTAAAGATAAGAATGGTTTATAGATTGACCTGACAATTCCTTTACAACATTAATAACTCCCTTAATTACAAGCTAATAATCCAAAAGCATATCCCACTGCTACCATCAAGTGTTGTACTGAACACGCTGTCCTGTGCCTTCTGGGGAGAACTGAGGGGGATGTTTCCACACGTTGCTCTTTATGACTGCAAGCAGACATGTAAAGCCAGCTTTGATAAAAAAGCTTTATTGTATGCCCTAAAACAGTTTGTCACAGCAACTGTAAATACCAGAACATGGTATAAATCATTTTATGGTACCAGAAGCATTGTACTTAAAAGAGTAATAGGTGCCTAGCTCTGGATGCTTCAAAATATTCTGTGAAACCTTACCTCTGAAACTTGTTAATTTAGGCAGGTTTCATCCTTACTGGAGTGCCACTTGCTAATGATCTTCCAAAAACAAAATTTAAATTCTGAGTCAGGAATTAAATGAGAAAAATATTTTTCTCATTTGTTACATGCAGTCATTTTGTTCCCCCACTTCATATTATTCTCACACATAAAGTCATCATGCCTCATTTGTCTATATATACTTATGATCTTAAGTACATAATAAATAAGATATTTTTAATCCTTTCTTTCAGGAGCCTACACTTTCTGACACAAGTTCCTCAAATTCTCATGATTCCCAGCTCACATCTGGAGATCTCAATACAAAGCAGCAGGTAACTGTAAAACCAAGCACTGTTATATCCTGTACAAGCATCTATGTAATCTGTTGCACACTTCATGCTTCAGTTCTTAGCACAGGAATTAGATGATCCCTTTCCCTTCAGCTAGTCCACTTCAATAAACCTCAACAATGTGTTTCACAGATTGTCAAATCCATTTCATTACAACACTTCCCATTTAAGGAAAAAATGCCTTGGCTCATTTCAAGTCTTAAAGCAGAGTATTTTCACAGGATGTGGTAAGCAGTAATGATGAACTAGGAGAGGCATGAGGACTGGGTTTTGTCTTTTAGAACGAATGTTCTGTCTTTATTCCTGTCCTGTTTCTCAGCCAGTCCATTCACCGCTCTGCCATTGAATGTGTCTCAGTGCAGAAACTCTCATTTATTGTAGCAAATGAGCCAATAAATCTAATATGTCACAATCTCAAAGCCAAGCAAAAAACATGGGGCTGAATCTGCCACCAGAGTAAATCTGCTCAGCTAGAGAATATGCTCTGTACAGTTTTGATTAATATCAGGTGAGGATATGACCAAAGTAGTGCAGATCTTACCACTAAAGCTTTATTGTGCAATTCATATAGATTTATTTGTGTGTGCCGATAGCGTGGTAGCGCTGGTCATAGTGCGTATAAAAACTGGGATGATGCTTTCTTTTCTTCTCCCTGTAAAAGTCAATTTGTTGCTTGTGTGCCTCTTCAGCTTTCATGTCTCCTTCTCTTGGAGACACATTTAAGAATAAACTTCAGGGATTTTCCGTGGCTGGGAGAACCTACTACATTAGCCTGGACCAGAATTCAGTTAAATGCCAAGAGGAAGTTTTATATGAATGAATATATGTCTTGGGAAGTAATTTTCTTGCCTTGAGTAAAGAGGGAAATAAAATATTCTCTATACGGGCAGATCTACCCACCATATCCCTCCCAAATATCTTTGTCCCAGTCATACAGGACTAGTGTCCTATGTCATCAGTTTGATGATAGAACCATTTAAGTTGGAAGGTCGTTTAGTCCAACTCCCCTGCGATGAAGAACTAGATCCTGCTTTTCTACTGGAGGGCAGAAGTAACAAAACACAAGCCATCATAGCAGGACAGATGACTCCACAGACTCTTTATCTCTACTTATGATCAAACTCTGATTGAGGTAGCCAAGAGAACGTGAAAAATATTGTCATAAATTCTCAGGGAAAGGAGGAATTGATTTCCATCTCTGAGTAAAGTCTATACCATGGTCCTGTCTTTCACCCTGTAATTTGCCTTCTGGAATTTCTTTACATCCTGAAGATACATTGTCAGCACATCCAAAAAATGCTAGCATTTTCTCTACAAGACTTTTCTGTAGTTGCTTCTTGCCTTCATGCCAGCTACCGTATGCAATCAGGCTGCATTGAGGATGAAAGGTATTTTTAAAAACGGAGAACCTAAAACTCTATTGAAGCTCTATACCAATCTCCACAGTTGTGTTACAGCTGCGCAATAATTTCTTAGACTCATTATAACTGAAGCATTTTATGACCATATTATGCAGTCCAGCAGTTGCCAATGTTGAGTCTTCATTCACTTGTAAATGATACATCATCTGCATTTCCACATGCATAAGAAAATGATTCTATTAATATGATTACACTTCTGATGTTTTCTAACCAAGGCAGCCTGTCGTGGCATCTGCAAATCCCAGAAAACAAAACAAAACAAAAAAAACCACAGTTTTCCCTTCATTTTCACTCATTTTAACTCCACTGTTTGTGTTCCAACTTCCAGGGAGGAGAGATCAGTCAAGTAGGAGATGAGAAGATGACTGTAGTAGCACCTGTATCCCATCAGATGAAGAGCAAATGTGATTGACAGTAGAAACCTCATGAGGGAATGGAGAGGAAAAGCTTGAGGACGCCTTTCCCCTGGTATTTTGCCTCAGTTTCCAGAGGAAACTCAGATTTTGTGTGTTAGAAAAAGCATATGTTCAGTACAGCTTAGCAGCTGTAGTAAAACATTTCTTCCACTGAACATCCCATTTATTTAGAGCCCAGGCCTGATTTTGTTTTCTTGGAAAAAAAAACATTACCTTCTTCTTCAGACAAAGAGACTAATACCTTTGATATTGATATGATATCTGTGAATGTCCTTCTCTTTTTGTTTGTTAGTAATATCGCTTCCTCTTTGAGATAAAGGGACTGCTAGATACCATAATGAAGATTCTCCAGATTCTTTCTTTCATTGGTTGTGGATGTGGTTTTTTTTTCTAATATTTCATACAACTTTTTTTTGTTGTTAACAATCAGGCTCACCATCTGTAATTTGTTCCTTTTACCATTTCTCTAAATTATCTGGATGCAGGACTTGAAGTCATACCAAGTAAGTTTGCAGATGTTAAATCAGGAGAAGCTGCCTACTCCCTGAAGGGTGGCAAGGTCTTGCAGAGAGATCTTGACTGACTAGACCAATCAGCAATTGAATGAAGTGTAATAAGAGCAAGTGCTGGATTCTGCACTTGGGACAGGGCAACCTTGGATATGTTTACTGACTGGGGCATGAGAGTCTGGAGAGCAGCCCCAAAGAAAGGGATCTAGGGGTTCTGGTTGATGGCAAGTTGAATATGAGTAAGCAGTGTGCCAAAGCAGATTTGGTGAAGGTTCTGAAGGATAGGACATGCTATGAGTGGCTGAAACCACTTGGTTTGTTCAGCCTAAAGAAGAGGAGACTGAGGGGACATTTCAGTACTTGAGAAAATGAGGATGGCTGTTAGAACTGAGAACATGCATAGGGCTGTAAAAAGTTTCTTGGAAAAGGACATGTTTCCAACATCTCTTCTGCCTTTGAAACTGCATGGTACATTTTGAGCAGCATGTTGGGATGTCCTTGAAATGTCAAACCTCCCAGACATTAGAAACTGTATAGAAACCATCCTTAATAGCAAATAACTGAACAGAAACTTGATTCATTTTATTCAGCTCCATGCAATGAGGAAGTGGGTAAGCAAAATTTCATTTCATAGGATTAAACATTTCATAGGACTAAAGCAGAAGTCCCAGGGCCCAGAAACTCTACTACAGAGTTGCACGTTGCTGTGTAAGGTCCTTTTACACTGCAGTCTCTGTTGTCCTGTACCTTGGGATGCTTCAGGCACTGAGGGTATAGTGTTACTCTCATTTAGTCATGGTTTTGCTCTGAAGCAATCATTTTATTTTCCTGATTTGTCTGCAAAGAAGAGAAGGGCAAAAATGTCAATACTGCTTTGTTTCAGAACTGCTCTCTTGCTTGTCCTTTGTACTCCCTGCTCTCTGTTGATTTTTTTTTCCCTCAACATCTCATCTGACTTCTTATTCCCTGAAGCGAAAATGCAAACCAGGCCCTTGTTCACCTCCCAAACTTCTTAGCATTTCTCTCTTTTGTACAAATCCTTACCAGCATTAAGTGTTCTATCTTAATATTCCTTTGTGTCTACCTCAATGCTGCTCAACCTCTCTACTGTTGAATTCCACAAATGGCTGTTTTACCTTTACCTTCTTTCTTCTGTTTCTATTTCTCAAGAACTCGCTGTTCTCTTTTCCTTTCCTATACACTATTGTAATTATTTTTTTCCAATTGGTCATTTATGCCAGTATCAACAAATTTGTCACAAAGTACCACCTGCTTTCTTCCCTGTGCCCTTTATAAAATCTATACAAACCACAGAGAACTGAGTCAGAAATTCCTGAAAACCTCACAAACCATTAAGTAGGAAGATTTAAACAGGCAATAATAGCTGGAGATTTAAAATATTCATTGACTTATTCATTATGAGGATGGAGTCATGAGGGGCTATAAGTGGCAAAAGCCAAACAGCAGAGATGCAGAATGATTTATCAGGCTGTGAGTGAGGTAATGAATATCACATTTGACTTTCTTTCTCTAACAGAAATCAGATACCAGTTCTATATAAGCTACCTAACACCAGTCTGCGCCATGTTTATTCCTGCCTCTGTGTTGTGCCCCTCATCTTGGTGGGCTACACACACAGACATAGCTGGAGCTATATGAGAAACACTTTTTGCAGTTGAAAGCTGCCCTTGAAAGTTCCTTATGCAAAAACATGTTGCTTAGGATGGACCAGGGCAGGCAAAATCCTACTAAACTCTAATTCTTGAAGAAAGCACTGCTGGGAGGAAACAAACTCAGATAATCACACAGTATTTTCATGTGGAATTGAAAGGTCTGGTGAAGTCTGGATGAAGACTGGTCCAAAGTTCCTTGTATCTAACAGGTAATTGCTGAAGCCATTGAATGGTCATTGTGGGTACATTCGTTTCATTCTTACAGTTTAATATTTTTATTATATGCTCAGAGTTTCAATCTGAGTCTGTGTTCCATAAAGTCTCGAGGGACTTGGACCTCTAGAGATTTTAAATACAGGCAGCATAACTCCCCAAAGATTTCCACACACACAAAAAAGTACTGTCTTAAATCAGCAAGGACTTTTTCCCTTAGACAAGGCAGCAGCGGTAAAATCAACATTAATCCTGCCTTGCTACTCTCCATTCTCGGGAGAGAAGTCCCACTGAGTTATAGTATGAAGCCAATTTTTTTTTATCTTGTTTTAATATCTGCCAGGAAATTGTGAAGAAGAAGTTACCTTTCTTTACTAGCTAGGAAAAAAAGAGTTAATAATTTACAGAAAGTTAATGGAGGCTATTCCACCTGGCATATTAAATAAAAGAAGAAGAGGCATCCTAACCATCTTAGCATTTTTGCTTTACTGCTCTGTCAGAGGGTCCTTGGACAAATGCTGCTCTGCACTGTCCTGTAGGTCTGTATCAGTGGAAGATCCATCTACCAAGGCCACTTTCAATATATACAGATCTCCAATACTACAAAAATGTCTTCACTGGGCAAAAGCTGAGATTGACTCAGCTGGAAGTTTTGTTATTGGGATCATTATGGTTGCGCATTACCAAGCCTGGTAAATCCCTGGTAAAATTAACACACAGGAGAGAGACGTTTCCTGCTGGGCTGTGTTTTCTATATATTTGGTGTCAAATGGAAATGGGTTGTTTTGCTCTTCTCTCAATTGAATGCCAGCATTCCAAAATAGATGCTGCAAATCTGTGTATTGACTATTTTCTTCACCATAAACTGGAATAGAGCTCTGAGGGATGCTGGACAGCCACAGCAGCCTGGGAGTTAAATGGGCTCTCTGATGTGATTTTTCAGAAATTACTTTCTCCATTTCACTCCCACACCCTGCAACCAAACAATGAAGTTGCTCTAAGACACTACATGCTAAGAAAGAGACATTGTTTTCTTGGAAGCAAAAAATAAATACAGCGCTTCTCCTGCAACATCCTCTCCAGTCCCTTGCCCAGCTGCTAGTAATAAGCTCTGCAAAGCAAGTATTGGGGCTTGAATGTGGAATGAAAAGAAAGAAAGGAATGGAGTCTTCGAAGGTTACTTGCCCCCAGAGTGATTTGCATTTGTTTTCTGTGCTGGGGACAATCAGGAAAATCCAGTGACGACAGCAAATACGTTGTAACACCAGTGTCAATTTTCTTTCGAGGTTAAAGCTAGCATTGTTTCTTTCAACTTCCTAATGATAGCAAGATACATTCACCACTCTCTTTCTGAGAGTGGATTTTTAGGTTTTTCGGATGATCTATGATTTCTAACTAATTCTCTGAATAACTCATAATTATTGTAGAACCCCAGTTTCCCATTTCATGGGATCACACATGGGGATCAATACGTCGATCAGCACACTGATATTGCTATTGAGACTTCAGTTTCAGTAGCCCTCAGTAGCCTTGGTTATGTGGCCCCACAGCTCTGTCCTTGTAGCAAACAGAAGTGCATCAGACCTGGGCTCCATCACAGCATTCAGGTGGGGCTCACAGCCCCACGTCATCTCTCTTTGTAGCTAACCACCTTCTGCCTGATGCCTGTAGATTTCGTGTCCTTCTGCAGCACACCAGCACTTAAGGCAAACTTAGAGCCATCAGCATCAAACACTTCATCCTGGAGGGGCTCCAGCTCAATGCAGCCTGCAGCTCCCACCCCAACAGAGCCAAGGTCTTCAGTGCCAGTGCCAAGGGTACAGCAGCAAGGGGCATCTTGGAGGTGGTTGATCCAGGCAGGCAAAGCATGCTGAACATGGGGGACTAGAAGGTAAATGCTCTAATTCTGTCCCCTCTCCCCCTTCACTCTGCTCTAGCCTGCTCGTCTTTCAGGATGTTGCATTATAAAAGCAAATACCTGGAAGTCAGCATGAAACACATCACCTTTCTGGTGTACGTGATCGCTAGCACAAGCCCAGAGCAGGTTGTTATAACAGAAATTTTCTCAGATAAATCTCCTAGCCTGTTTTTTGCTCTAGTTTTCTTTCAAGGTACAGCATCTTCATGTATTAGGTTGTAATTGTGCCCCACAAGAACACCACTGCTTCCTGCTCCAGATCTGTTCTTTCTGAGTTCATTTTTTCCTCTCTTAAGTTGCAAATGATGCCCACTGAGCTCTGCGAAGAGAAGCATAATGGACTGCTGTTAGGCTTCGTTTTAGAGATAAACAGAAATGGAGAATATGCCAAAAGGAACAACCTTGAATTGGCTGAATTGGCCACATTACACAAGAGTCATTTTCAGGAAAGTCTGTCCTTCAGGGCCTGGCTGAGTTCACACGCTGCAATTCACAGAACTAGTGTTATTAAGGGAAAGCATTCCTGCTCTGCCTGCACTCAGGAGTCAGCAGCAGATTGCTGTCCTCACAAGGCTCCCAGGGGATAGGCTTCAAGCCACTACTTTGGGTGGTTTATCAGACTTCTGCTCTGAGATAAAATGACAGAGTGAAAAAAAGCATGCTGTTATTTCATGCTCTGCTCCTCCTGGATCACTGGAATCATTTCTTTCCTGTACCTTACACACAATTAAATGCTATTTCCAAAATCTGTTGTAGTTGCTATAGGACACTAACAATAACACAAAATTAATTTGTTTAAAGAAAAAATAAATTCCAGTATGTGATCTCCAGAAATACTGTATAAAGATTTATCTTCTAGCTTTTATGGCTACTATTTAACTCTAGATTTCAGGGTGTTCATTTATAATTCACAAGCATCTCTTATCTGATTAGTTTAGCTCCACCAAGCAAAACTGCAGTTTCAGAGGACAGAAACAAAAGTACAGAGTTGGAATTTTTAAAACTCCTTTCCTCTCTCTATCAGAATTCATACTTTTAAAATGTAAGGAGTTGGTTTTCCTTTTTTTCTCTTTATTCTTTTTTTTTTTTTTTTTCTCTTTTTTTGTTTCTTAAAGGGCTTAGTCGTGATTTTGTAAAACTCCAAATTCAGGGAATAATTCAGGTTAGATCTTTGACAACACATGGCATGTTAGAAAACAAACGCTCACTGAAGCTCAGTCTTCTGCCAAAATGCTGCCTCATGACAAATGCCATCTTCCAATATCATTAATCTTGCTTATATAAAAATATTCTACAACACTTCTTTACAGGCTCAGACACTCACTTCAGTTTTTTTTGTGGGAGAACATTTAGAAACTGCAAGGAAGCCATAAAAGAATGCAACCAGGATCCAGCTTCTGAAAGCTAGAAAAATGATTAAATTGTTTTCAAGACTAGAAAGCTTCTAAAGTAATGGAGAAAAAGTGGCTAAGAGAAAGTGTTCCTGGGGCAAAAAGGCAAAGGATGAAAAAGTAGGGGCTCCTTTGCCATGATCTGCTCACTCTTCTTGGTCTCCTAAAGGGCTGTCACTTGAATGAGGCCAAGGAACAGATTGGGATCCGTTGCTGCCACAGAGCTGGGGTGAGGATGGCCACCCAGTAAGCCCAATTGCTGTTCTGCTGCTGAGCCTGGTGAGATCACATCCTGTAGCAGAAAGAGGTATAGACCAATATATTTTATTTCCTATTTGCTGTGGAAATTTGCCTGCCACAGGTTTACTGAAGGCGGTAACTCACTAAGCCACAGACTTAGTCACGCGTTTAAGTGTGATGGGATTTGATTTCAGTCCATATGAAGACATTAAACAACACCCACTGGCAAACCCATCATCTGCAACCTGGAACAGGTCCTGCACAGCAGCTTCCTCCTCATGCGTGGAAGTGATTCCTCCCATCCAGCACATGCTTGAGGCGCATCTGAAGTATGATGTACGGTTTCCATGCTAACAGTCCTGTCTCTGAGGGGAATTGTGAGGAGATGGTGACACTAAGCTGAGCCTTAGCAAAATACAAATGCTACAGCACGGTCCTGATCAGACCTCATCTTGCAAACATATGACTTTGAGCAGCTTTGCAAATGACTTGGCTACCCTGAGCAAGTCTATTTTAATGTCAACAGGAGACCAGCCACACACTCACTCATGCTACACCTCCAGGTACATGACTTCAAGAACTTAATCTTCCAGATAAAATAAAAGTGTCTGCTCTGAATCAGACACTCTCCTCTACATCACTGCTAATAGTAGATTGCTCATTTAATCTACCTCTGATTTCCCCACCACTGATAGCAATAGATCCCAGAAAATTAGGTGTGATTTAGGCAGTCAGCCAGCTCTAGAAATTGCAGGTCTTCAACTGCTTCAGCTGCTGAGCTTTTTGGAAAAGCTCGAGCTGTAAATAAGTGTTCAGTGCTTTTGCATTTTTTATGATATACTGATGCAGTTTTTCTGTGTCCTCGCTAATTTGCCAATAAAACATGGCACACAGAATTCATGTGCTGCGCTGGGGACAAACTGTTTAGAAGACAATATCAGAAAACTATGGATTAAAATGTTTCCAGGTGGAAAAAGCATAACAATTCAAAGCAAGATGACTCGATAATCTGCTGCCCTGAGCAGCTCTTCTGATTTAGAGAGAAAAAAAAAGAAAAAAAAAAAAAAGTTTGCTTTTATTGGTTCCAAAGTCATTTAAAGGAAAACTGTTCATTACTTTATAATCTCATGTTTAAGGGCAATTTGCATATTTCAGCAGGAAACTTGACTCCCTGTAAATTCAGATTGTGGGATTGGGGCTTCAAAAACAGAACAGCAAATTGGTCATTGCTTTTGGTACAACACCATCTGTTAGTATGGATTTTTTTCAAAAACAGCTTGTCCTGGATTTCACCCTTCATCTGTTCTTCTTTAGTGCTGCTCACCTTCAGTCCAAGAACTTCAGAGCACTGAATATACACTACTTAAGCTTCCCCATTAGCAATACTCAAGAAAGAATGCAACAGGCATATGAGAAGCAGTTGACCCCCCCAAGTCTGCTCTGGCTGACCTTTAGAGTTCCTCCCAGTTGTTATCTCAACGAAAACTCCATCCTTTCTTCTCTTCACAGCACAAAATGCCATTGTTGCCTGGCAGTGGAAGCGCATGGTCAATACTCCTCCTTCCCCACTCCAGTGAAGAAATTTTACTTGTAACAAATGAAAAACTTTTTGTGTCTTTTTTTCTTTTCCCTGACACAATATAATGTAACTGCATTCATACAGACGCTGTTGGTTCTTGTTGGACATTTCCCCAGCAACCCTATGTCAGGTCCCTAAAATAAGTGCCTCAGAGCAGGCATTAATATTCTCCCATTTCTTTGACAAAACAGCAGTCACAAGTCATTGAACAAATCTTCCCAGACAGTTGACCAAACTGAAGGAACAGAAAACAACTCATTCCTCATCCACAGAGTCAAGAACTTTTCCTGAAAGGGTTTTGATTTTGGCTTTAAAAATGTAACAAGAGATCTTTGTTTTTACTTTTTCCTGGGCAAGGATATTCACTCTAACAAAAATAGTCAGGAAAGCAGAACACAGCTGATGTCCTTAAGAAATCAACAGTCACATCAAAACGTACGGCTATCTCTGCTCCTGATTAATGCCACATGAAACGCTCCACAGCTATGAGCTTTGGGCAAAAGGTGAAAACTTTCTTGAGGTGTTGCCAGTTGTTTTGTAAAAGCCAGGAAGAGTGCTTTTCACAGAGGAGGCTGCAGTATGTTTGCTAGTCACACAAGTGCTTACAATTCAGCAGCATCTGTTTATGCTGCTTTGTGACTAACTGCGTTATATGTACCTTACAGGGACCAGGCAGCAGCTCCATGCCATCATCTCTCTGGTAAATCACAACGATCAGAAATGAACAGTCCTATTCCTACCATTTCTTTCTTTAACTGAAGTTGGTTTTTGGTGCAAAAACAAAATACAAAGTGAGAGAGAGCTAAAGTAAAGATGTAAAGGTCTGGAGACACAGGCTCAGCCAGCTTACAGCAAAACCGAGCTGCTGACTGGAGGAAAAAATGCCAGTTTGCTCAGGCTAAAGAGGCTGTTTCACTGAGGCCATCCAAGCCAGGTGATGTTCCAGTACCATCAAGTGTCCTTGTGCTAATGGCAATGAAAGCCCCCACTCAAAGTCAAGGTTTAGAACACCCATTCTGGCACTCTCTCTGCATCACCTGCAGCTGCTGGAGGTTTGAGCCACTGCACTTTAACAAAATACTGCAGTTTTAGAAAAGGACCAGAAAGACAATAAGGATAACCGTAGAAGAGGGAGAAAGAAAAAAAAAAAAAAAAAAAAAAGTAGAAAATTTTTTTTTTTTTTTTTTTTTTTTCCCTCAGGCTATCCATTTGCGAAACTGTGTCAGGGTTGTGGGATTGCACAGGGCTCTGTGTGTGAATACCTTCTGTGGGCTCTGTCCTAGAAGCCTCTTCTTTCCTGAAAATGGGCCAATGGACCTCTTTCTGCTTTGCACAGCACAGGGAGGATTGTGACCAGGCCACACCAGCCCCCAGGTGAGTCCATGAGCATTTCCCTCAAGGAGAACTGGTGTAGTTCAGCCTCAGCAGTGAGCTCTGTGAGCACACTTCCACCAGCAGCAGTCCCTAAATACTTCAGTTGATTCACAACCTGACACCTCTGACCCCAGCTTGTAGGCACTGTGAGTGCTTCAGATAACACATGAAAAATGATCGGAGTACAGGGAGAAACCGCTGCATTATTTCTTATACTGAAAACCCATGGCTAGTTTTGGCATGAAGAAAAAGTGGCTGCTTCCTCCCAGATGTCCTATCCCATTTTTCTGTGTTTGTGGTCCCTTCATTTTTTCTCCCTATGGGTAAAAAAGACCTTATTTCTTCGCACTAAACATTAATGATTCATGTCTCCAAGGGCTGAACTGGAAAATTTCCTAGATTATACACCTGCCTGTTCTAGGAGTACTGAATGTACCAGCAGTGGGTGGACTTACTCAGGCTCCTATTAAGCAACATCTGTGGGTGGATTTTTAGTCCAGCTGTTAACACGTGATTTGTTCTGCAGTCAGATCACCCATGCCAATGGAAAGAGTAGGCTTCAAGCCTGCTACTGAAAGGACTGATTACAGTAATTACTGTCACCATGAAACATCTTGTAAATGTTGGCAGATAGGCTCATAGTTCCACATGCCAGCTGAAAAAATGAGATCTTGCTTCTCGCAGGTTGTCAAGTCAAATGATGCAGAGTATTTTAGGGCAGCATTCACAGCCTGGAGATACCTACCAAGATAGTGACCACAATCACAGTGACCACATCCTGCTACTTCTCTGGAGTGTCACCACTCTGCAGAACCAGAATCATAGAATCACAGAATGATTACAGTTCAAAAAGATCTCTAGGATCATCTAGTCTAACTGTCCAACAACCACCAATATTGACCACTAAACCATGTCCCTAAAAACCACATCTCCACATTTCTTGAACACTTCCAGGGACAGCAGCCCATTTCAGTGCATGACCACTCTTTCTGAGAAGAAGCTTTTCCTAGTATGCAGGAATCCATGTTACCCATCCATGTTACCTGTCCATGTTACAGGAGGATCAAGGAAAGTCATGTTCTGCGGCTGGAAATTGGTCTCTACTATAGGGTACAAAACTTGTTTCCATTTGATAATAGAATCGTAGAATATCCCAAGTTGAAAGGGTCCCATAAGGAACATCAAGTCCGACTCCTGACTCCACACAGGACATGGAATTGGAATGCATAAATTAAAGAGTCCAGAGCTAATCTGTCACTGATGAAACAGGTTGGGGGGATGTAGGGCAGTACTGACCTCCCTGATAAGAGGTAGCAGCACTGAGCTTTTGTTTTCATCCTGACCCCAGCACCCCATGAGGGCAGAGGCAGGCAGATGGCTGTTGTCACCTCTGCACTTGGAGGTCACACAGCACAGCTGGCAGAGCCATCACACACTGAGTCAGGCAAAGCACATGCTCCTCTCTAGGTAGGAACAAGAACAAACCAGATAAGTATGGCCATGAATCAATTTAGCCAGAATTTTATGAAAGTTTGCAGTTATCAGGCAAAAGAGAGGAACCAGAAAAATACATAAATCAGCGAGAGTGAACTCACCAACCAGACCTAAAGTTTAATACATTTTAATAGATGTTACTTCTAACTAATCAATTAATGTAATTATAGTGATTATAAATTATGTAACCAATTCTTAATCAATTGATCTTTAATTAACTCCCTTTGAAGTACTCCATTTTAATTAATCGATCTGTACTTTGTTTGCGTATCTCAGCACTGTACTCCATGACCCAGGAGATCCCTTCTTATCACTCTCTTCCAATCTCGTTTTTTCTGTCCTGCTTGCCATTAATTTCCCATTAATATTAACTTCTTTTCTACCCCTCCTCAGCTCCTCTCCACAGCATGGAGTAGCCAAAGATGAGGATGTCATGCTTTCCTCGAGGCGGGGAGATGATGGACTGAGGTTATGGGCCCAGTCTACTCAAGGCCAACTTCAGAGTAGAAGAACTGCTACTCAGAAATGCACTCAAAAATGCTAATTCTCCCCCTCAGACCTCTCAAATGCAGAGCAAACAAGGCTCAGATTGGCACAGCCAAAGCAAAGCCTCTCCTCTCCTCTTTGCTTTCTCTCAGTGCCTCGAGCTGAAGCCATTCTGATTTTCACACTGATGCTGTGCTAACGACTTTCCTGTGGCTTCCCTGCTCATCAGCAACAGAACTTACCTGCTGCTAAGAAGGCAGATGCAGCTTTGGGGAAGGATCTTTGTCACACTCACTGATTTTTGCTTTTTCAAATCAAAGTATTTTGCTCTGAAAGGATGTTTCCCTCACTCCCCAGACTCCTAGCTGGTTTTTGTGTGAAAAGACCAGCATAAAGGCTTGACTAGCAAGAAAAAGCAGTTGAAAAGATTGATTTGCTAGGAAGCAAGTCTGAAGATGAGTCCTTGAGATGCAACATGTTGTATTCAAGGATCATAGAATCATAGAATCATTAAGGTTGGAAAAAACCTCTAAGACCATCTAGTCCAACTGTCCACCTGCCACCAATACTGCCCAGTAACCTTAGATGCCTCAAAAAGTCACACTGTTCTAGAAAGTAGAAGTATTTTCCAAACTATACAAATTCTATTCTATCTCTATGTTACTTTTGCAATCAATACTCATACTTTTGTATTTTAATTGCAGACATTGCAATGTATGGACAGTCAGAAGTGCCAATTTGAATGAGTATTTTAAGTTATGCTGTTAAAATTTAGTACAATGCCAAGTGGATACTGCTACTAAGAAACAGTCATTGAATTTCATTTTAGCTCACTTTACATAAAAAGTATTTTGTTTGGGGGAGCAGAGCCATTCCACTGCACTCCTAAAAGGAGCGATAGTCTTAACACTTGAATTTGTTCACTGTATCTGAGTATCAGAGTTTACCTCTGAGAAAAAATTAATTGGAGCCTAGTCTAGCAAAGGGAGAGGTGATGGTCTGTTCCTATGTCCAGCACAATAGATGGGGGCTCACATTTGGCCTGCCAGGCAAACCTACAGGCACTTCTTATCCTCAGTGACAGGTTTTCTCCTTGAATCCCACTAGGATAAATCAGTTTAAGCTCCTTGCTATTGAGTGGCAAGAGAGAAACAGCTCACTGCCATATGGCCCAGAGGGTGACAGTGCTATAGCCAGAGACATACCAAGATTTCAATGGATGCATTGTTTTCTGAATGGAGGAATTCAATTCCACACCTTTTCCTCATCCACACTTCCATGTCAGGTGCCATTTTGCCAGACCGCTCCTCTGCTGCTATCAGTCACACAACAGCAAAAAGTAATGGAATATTGGTAGGAAGGTTCAACCTCTACTGCCATTGCACCGACATCAACCTCTGTTGTTGTCTGTCAACATAACAAAATAGGAGGCATTACTTTTGGAGCAGCTGTAGTTTTATTTGAATTTAAAAATTGCTGACAGAAACTGAATATGTAATAACAATCTTGCTATAGTCATTCTTGTTCTCATAACAATCACTCCTTCCAGAAGCACTAAAGAAAATTAAGTGCTGCAACAAATGAACCATGCAAAATTATTTTACTACCATCAATGATGACAGAAAGCATTTACAACAGTTTTAAATGGTTTATTGCATGGGTGTAATTGCACATGGGGCAGTAGTTCCAGACTGAGTGCACTATTATTTATTATTATTTAAAGATTTGGGGAGTATCTCTTGCTGCAGCAGTTAGTTGCTTATTTACCCATTAAAGTTGGTAAATTACATGCACACATAAATACCTACCCACAATGACTGCAATTATGAACACTGTAATTTCATCAAATTGGATAGAAAAGCGCAGAAAGGCAATTATCAGACAAAGCCTAAACCTCAGCATCTTATCCACAGCTTAAAACCCTGATAGCCTCAGACAGTGGCAGAGAACTCCAGTGACCTCAGTTCACTAGAAGCTGTACTGAGCTACCAGCCTTGGAGCTGAACAGGTAGAAATTTCAGTGTCTGATATAAAAAGAGGTCCAGTCACAGAGGCTTTTTCTTACACTACAACTTGCTAGTGATTACAGGGAACTCCACTAGGTCTAACATGGTTATGGGCAGAAAGCCAGCTGTCCTCCCACATCCCAGTGAATCTCATGGTGGGGTATGGTATACATAAACCCATTGGACACCCATAACTTCTGCTATCTCCAGCCATAAAGGCCTGGGTGAGGATGCTGGGACCCCTCTGAGAACACTTTGAGCCATTCTACCCACTCACCAGAAATGCAGATTTAAGACATAAGGAACACTGAGTCAAGTATAAAGTTACTCGGTCACTTCCATGAGACAGATAAAGGCTCCTTTGAGAATATCATAAAGAAGAACATATATTCAAAGTATTTCTCAGTGGAAAATCAACTGAGCAGCTCCAGAACAAACCCAGCCACACAGCAGACAAGTGATGAATTTGGGCTCAAGCCACACAACCCTTACCTGACAGGCTGTGCGGAAATGTTAACTCTTCCTTTCCTTTTGAACTGGATCCACTCAGAAGAAAATCTCTTAAAGATTCATTAAGCTACAAAGTACACAGAAGAGACAGGCTAATGATCAGGAAGCTCACCTGGGACTGAAAATCCTTGGTGGCACACCATTCTTCAAGGTCTTTGGAAAGCAATGCGTCTTTAAGAAACTCAGTCTGAGGCTATCCAGGGTCTTGGGTCTACAAAAGATTTATTAATGCTAAAGCTGTCAAAACATGATGATGGAAATGAACACTAAGTAAATAATTCAATACATACATTTTACGGCTAATTAAAGATTATAATCAAAAGTGGTAATGATTTTTGCAATCATGAGTTAAGTGTGTGGAAGGGAAAAGAAGCCGCAAAGGGATTTTTTTAGAATCAGTTCTGGGTTGTTGAAACAAGCCTGAAAGAACCAGCATATAAACAAGTGTTAATTAATCAGGCATGCTGATAGCTCAGTATCTGCATTTTCATAAACTTCCAGACAACTCTGTCATACCCTGTATAAGACCTCCCTCACACACTTTGCCCCCCACCAGTAAACACTGTCTCATTTGATGAAAATTTCCTAAGCTGGGTAAGGTTCTGTTCATAAATAAGATGTTCAAAGCCAGTGATTTTTTTCCATAGCAATGCAGTTTAACATCAAGATAAATAAAAGATTTCTTTGATTGCCTGGACTGGTTGTCTAGCTATAAAAGCAAAGCATTTCTCTTTTGTTTTTGTTAGACATACCACCACCCTTTAAATGGCTTTGTAAAGGAGGGGTGGGTTTGGAGAAAGCCTGAAAAGAAAAAAAACATGTCAAAAGAATCCTGGTGCACTTTACAGGTTATGATCCTTAGTATTTTGGGGTTTCAAAAAATGAGTGAAAGTATTTTATCTACCCATACTTCCAGACTCCATCCAATGTAGAAAGGTCATCATGCAGAAGAGAATATCAACACATGTACACAGGGATATCAGAATTCTCTAAAGGGATACAAACTCCTCTCGCTCAAGCTTTGTGGTTCCTTAATCTACCCACGTAATAAAATGTCCCAGAGTGCTCCACATTCAACCACTGCACAGAACTCCTTACACATGCAGATAACAACCAGTGAAAGGCAGCTGCATCTTGCAAATGACAGTTCTCCAAAACACTTGTACCCAAAGATGAGAGGAAATTATGCATATCCAGAGTGTTACCCAATTGATCTTTGGAGTCCAATCCCCAACAGTGGTTTCAGCTACCTGTTCTTGCACCTTCACACTTCAGATAATAAATCCACGTCTCTATACAGTTGCACCAATCTCCATACTCAACATTAGAGCTTCATATACACAGACCCAGACCCATGGCTCAATTAATCCATTAGTGGGAAACCCTTTCCTGTTATTTAATTCCTCTCCAAAAATTTACCAGCTTGTCTTCAGGTCACTGATCCCATTTACAAAAACACTTTCTAACAAATCTGAAGAACACTTCTTACTCCACATGAGTGTTATGAACAGTTCTAGGGCCATACCACTTATTCCATCTTGGCTGTATAATGAATTTTTGTAGTCAAGGCTCATGATAGAAATGCCAAGAGCCTGCAAAAAAAGAAGAAAAATGCCACACAAAGAAAAACAAAAACTAGATAGTTTGCTTGTTCTGAGTCATTACTACTGTTTGATATCATTCTGTATTAACTTTTTCTATTGTTCACAAGTGGAAATGTTTTAAAGAATTTTTAAGGTCAGCTCGTTAACAGATTAACAGCTTATGAGGAATTTGTACACAATTTGATTTTTTTTCTGTTTATGTAAAATGTTAATGAAAGTTAATCCTAAAACATCATTTGGCCAGACAGAATATGGGAAAAAATATCACAGATCTTCAGTGGATTTTAGTGGGTTTGTGTTTGTTTAAGAGAAAAATCACTTTAAGCAAACGAACTGATGATTTACTCTTCTGCAAAAGTATTTCTTCTTAGTCATTCAAGATTAACTTTAATTGAAATGCTATGAAAAATGGAGGAAGAAAGAATTTAATGGGAAGAATAAAAATAACATTGAGCTATATGAAGAATATTTTAGTGAATGTTTTCAGCTTACTCATCAACCAGTTTCTAGATCCAGAATATATTAAATATGAGGTTTACTCATTAAAAATCTGCAAAGCAGTGTGCATAACATCAAAGTCAGATGATTTCAGGTGTTTGAATATCTTGAGTCCTAGTAGCTAAAAATGAGTCTGATCTGAATCCAACATGGTCTGACTTCTATTGCATGAAGATGGTGTATTCATTTCCACCCATGCAAAAGGAATGCAAATTACTGCTGATCCAAGAGAACAGTTTTTTAGAGTGCTTTAGGAGAAAACCTGTTTTAGAAGAGATCTCGAGACATCACCTGGTCTTTCTTTCTACCCTGAGACAAGATCAACTCTACTGGAATTGCTTCTTGCTGGCATTTGTCCTATTTAAAAAAAGTTCTTAATAACATTACAGTGAGGGAGTCAGCCAGTCATAATGGCAAAAAGAATACAGAAAGGTTAAAAATGATTACTTATTTGTTTTGAAATGTTAACAATTTTGTCTTTTCCTCTTTTTATTCTCAGTCTGCACATACAGCACTTTGTCAACAAGTTAACAACCTGTAATTGTGAAGAATAAGATGCACCTAGAGAATTTCTAGAGGACATTAACTGTGTTTTCATTGCACTGTTGCACTGGCCTGCAGTCCCATATTTACAACATTGAAAACTCAATCTATTTTGTCATTACTCATGATCCTCCTGGTTATATTAAAGGCACAGCATGGTGGTTGACCAAGGAGCAGTCACTCTTGCAAGCAGTCTCAATTCAAAGTAGAGACAGAAGAACCACAATCACCCACAAAAGCTTGAGACATAATAGCCTGTAACTATGACAGCTGCGTCCTACAAATGCTACAGAAGACAATAACAGCAATTTCTCACTGCAAAGCCTGGGTTGACTCAGTTTCCTTTGTACGCACTAGCAGTCCCATCTAAGTACAGTGTCATTGCCACCACAAAACATTTTTAAGGTATCCTGTCATCAAAACAACACTGTTGTCCCTTCCCTCTTTTCACGGGGTAGTACTGCAAGTATTTTCATTTATGTAAATCCCTGAGGCATTGAACATGTGAACTTTCCATGACTGGGTTATTTTATCTCAACTAAGGGTCAGTATTTGCAACTAAAAAAGGTATGATTTAGCGTCAGCTAATAAGAATGGATTGAAAAAGATTGACATGGAAGATGGTTGTGCTGGTTTAGTTGACAATCACACAGATCTGCTGTAGTGGAAATGTCACAGCCTGAAACAGTGATTGAGCACCTGGTGGGAAGGCAGGGCCAATCCAGGGGATCTTAGGTGCAAGCAATGCATCTGAGTGACTAGAAGGGGTGGAGCCAGGATCCACCCCTTCCCAGATCTCTTTTAAGGGTTGGCAGTGGAGGTAAGGGTATCTTCTGTTGGAGGTCCTTCTCTACAGAAGGTCTTCTACAGGTAAGTAGTTTTTCTTCCTATGTTTCTTCATGTATGGCTGCTGCTTTTGAGCTTGTTTTCATTTGCTGGGGTCTAGGATTGTGCTATCCTGATGTTATTGCTGTACTTTCCATTGCATCATAGTATTAAGCTTGCTTGCAAATATCTACTATGATGTTTTCTTCTGGGATTCTGTGAGTTCCTTATGCTCTGTATACATCTAGCAAAGCATAAAGTGAAGACAGAAATAATTACTGGTGGTAGAGTGAAATGGTGCATTTCAAAGTCACTGTTCTAGTTAAGATGTGCTATGGGATGGTAAAGTAGTCTGTAGTATAAAATTAACCACAAGGACTGAAGCTGAACTCTATAAATGAAGTTAGTACTGTTACTGATCACTTCAACTGATAATATAAACCCATTTTTATGGACAATTGTTGGGTGAGCTAAGACATACTCAGATTTACTATAGAGAACTTAGACACTCCCTGCATGCTTTAATAATACTGTGGTGGTGGTTGGGTTGTTGCTTTGCTGTGTGCATAGATATAGTTATGCTACGATTTATCTTCACCTTGACAAATATACTTAAAGTGGTTTTTGGATATTCTATATCACTTTTTTTTCTGAGAAATTGCCTTTAGGATCTTATAAAAGGTACATTTCCTTGACTGAATAGCAGATGTTGCTCTCCCTTTAATTCAGAGAAGAAATTTGCTACCTGCTCTGTTGTCATCCCACAAGCACTGTCCATTAAATTGTTAGGATGTATTCTTTGAGGCTGGTAATATTTTGCTTTCTCAAAAGCAAGGTGCTAATCAAATTCTTTTGTCAAAGGCACTCCTGGTTGACTCTTGTTCACTCTCTGTGTCAGACCTCTTAGCTGGGGTAATCCACTTTCATCAGACACAAGTCATTATCTGTAAAACATAGTTTTAAGCGTTTTCTTTTCTCCCACTGTTCTGCTAGAAGAAAGTTCAAGGCAGATGTTTCAGGACAGCATAGAAGGACTGGGTGAGGAAAAACTGCAGCTTGCAATCAGGAATAATTTTGTTGGAGAAGACAGTACAGGAAAATCTTACCACTTGATCTTTCCACAGCATGTGTGGAGACATTGTGGTGGGACCTACAGGAAGATGCTGTGCTCCCCACTCAGGAAATGGGCAGCCACAGTGATGCAGACAGGCATGGAGTTGGCTTTCACAGCCTCAAAACAGTTTTTCTGAAATTCTTTTGCTCTAATGAATAATGTTTTACTTAAGGTAGTTGTCCAGTCTTTAATTACCTCTTTCATTACTTCCAAGGGAACTAAGTACAAGCCAAATAGCATTCATTGCATTTAAATTGCTTAGGTCTGAGAGGCTTTCTCTCTGGGCTGTTTTGAGGTCTGGTGCTTGCAGTGGAAGGGATCCTGTAAGAACAGAATGGGCTTGCTTCCCAGTGTGTCTTCTGATTAGTGCAGCTCTTCTCCATTTGATCCTTCTGTGAAGAAAACAATTGAATTTTGTTTGACACTGTGTGTGTGTGTGTGTGTGTGTGTGTGTGTGTAAACAAGGTCTACTTCACTGAGTACAATTTACAGTTTGTAACTAGATGTTCTCTTCTGCTTCTATGAAAACATCTGAATCTTCACTCTCCTCAATTAGTTTCTACTCCAGTTGCTGTTGACTTAAAATGACACTGGTGTGAGCATTCCTCCCTTTCTGAATTGCAAGTGCTTGGATCTTGGCTTTGAATTCAGTGACTCCCAAAAGTAGAGAGAGCAGAGTTCAAACCCAGACACAGAAGCTTGGAGGGTAGATCAGTCTCATGGTACTGAAATTCTGAAACCGAGAATATAGGTATACATCAGCTTCTCAACCCTTCCAGCACTTTGTGTTAAATGTGGACTGTGAGCTCTCTGCAGCAAGGGCTTTCTTAAAGTTACCTATTTGTAAAGCAGCTAACTTGATGGGCCCCTGATGGGAGTCCATGATAATCAATTGGGCTTTTAGCTAAGAAAGCACTGTGTAGTAATTCTGGTTCCACTACAGTTATAGGTACCAAGCATGGCTCAGGGAGGAGGCGGCACAGCTTCATTCCCTTTATTTTGCTCCAATTTCCTTGTACGTGAGTCAAGTATGACCAACTTGTCTTGCTTGGCTGAACAGAACAATTCAGACCTGGTGTTGAAGCCAATTAGGCAGCAAACTCTACAAACACAACATTACTGACAGAAATGTGTGTTTTCTCAGATGGCAGCTATTGCCATGCACTGCCAGAGGCAGTGCTTAGCCAGCCAAAAACTCCAGAGGAGAATGGAGTAAAAGACTCAATTCCTTTGTGCAACTTCAACTCTCCTGGACACATTTACATAGCTAATAGGCACACACATATGCAAGCAAACATTCTTCACTTGCAAGATGAAGAGAGATTTGTAGTAGGCTTACCCTTTTGACTCTAGATATTAGGTGTATTCTCAAATATTTTTATACTTCTGCTTTGGAGACCAGGTTTAGGGCTAACACTGCCCTTATAGAAGGAATAACATGCTGGGTTCCCATTGCTTTGGTTACAGGTCTCTCTTCTCTGAACCGGAAGAAATGGTGCCTCATTTCAGGGGAAGTTCAGTTCTGCTGGGGGCAGGGAGAAGGATGCTCTGAAGCTGTGTTCCTTCTCTCTTTACTGCACAGGTGGTGAAAAAAGTGCCTGAAAAAGGCTTGACTTGGCCTTCAGTGAAGTGACCTCAGTATGGGGTGGAGAATTCAGTGGGAGGTACTGACTCTTTCAATAAGTAAAACAAAGCTGTGGCTCTTGAGACCTGTGCAAACATCCTTGATGATCTTATAACAAAAGCATGTGAAAAGTAAATAAGTAGAAGTGTTGCTGCCTGAGAACCTTTCAGACACCAACCCCAGATGCTTAGTCTCATGCCAGGCCATTAACATGGAAAGACTGCAATGTACCCTGTGGCATTCCTCTAGCAGAAAGCAGCTTTCCAGCAGTGGAACTAGTGCAGCAATGGACCACCTCTGTGATTTTGGTGAGCAAGCAAACATCACCAACACAGCAGGATCCTTTCTGAAGGAAGGGAGAGCAGCAGGGACTCCAAACTGCAGCAAGGCTAGCATCATATAGAATACTTCATCAGTGGAAGGCATGTGATCTGTCTGTTGGTGGGCTGAGATGCCTGCCATTTAGTTTTCCCTATGTCAGTGAAACAGCAGTGGATTATGGAGCAGAGCTGATCTTCATTGCATGAGGCACACAAGTCAGCTTTGATTTGATTTAATTTTTGGAGGTACTTTTCTCATTTGGAGAACTTGAGTGTTAAATCCAATTCTTGCTCATTTCAGGACTGTGTTTCTGGGTGCAGGCGAGGAATAAAGAGAACTTTGGCACATTTGCCACTGATCAGTGGTAAATCATTATAAAAAAAAACTGGCATGACCCTTGTTCACTGGGTCTGAAACAATGCATTAAACACTTCAGTAATCTGCTCCCTTCCTTTAACAACAGTAAAGGAGAATGGGGAGGCTGGAAGTTAACAACAGCTGAAATTTTTATTAAGTGATAAAGCATACAGACCCAGAGCTGCAGTGATTTAGTCACTTAACAGTGAAAATTCTGTGATTAAAAGCAATGATCTGTAGAGTCATGTTAGCGTGTCTGACACAGAATCTCACCCCTTTCCATATGTAAACTGAGTGCCTTGCTAGGGAATAAGTGGTATCATGAGGTAAAATGGTAGTAAAGGAGATCAGTCCCAAGGCAACCCGCATCCAAATGATTGCTCACTTAAAATGTGACCTTATGTAGAAACCACAGGTCAAAACTTACCTTGAAAGGACTTCAGGTTGAATTGGGGCTTATTTTAAAGATTGAGTTGAGAAGTATATTTATTTCTCTATAGCCTAAGACTACAGAGATTGGAAATCTGTTGCACGCTCTCTTAAGAGGAGACAGATCTCAAAATCTTCAGGTCTGGTTTCCAAAAGCATGATGTGGTTAGTTTCCCTGAACACAACCCAAGACAGAATTCTGAACTGCCACTGAGAGAAGAAATTGCTTCAGAGGAATTAGAAGTGTTAGGAGATCTTTCTGGCCTTCAAGAACTGTGATGGGGAAGAAAAGACAGGAGAGAGAACAGAGCATAGATGTCCCTACGTGCACACTGCCACCGAAAGGAAGGTGCCTGACTTCTGGATGATATGCTACCATTGACCCCTAAATAAGGCAAAGGTGGTAGGCGCTACCTACCCGCAGAAGGTAACAGGCAGGTAGTGCTGTGAATATACATGCCCCCAGATCTCAAGATCTGGTCATACCAGCAAGAAGTATAGAGGACACATCCCAAATCAGGAAAGCAATCTTTATCTGCAGAGGACACCTGCAGCTTTAACATCACACCACTGGAGATAGGGTTTTTTTGTTGTTTTTTTTTTTAATTAAATCTGTTTCAGAGGAAAGACTGCTAACTCTGGCCAACTAGACTGTGTTTTCTGACAAACTGAAGTTGTCATTTTTGCTTTTAGCCTCTGAAATGTCAAAGAGAAAGTTAAGGAGAAGGCTGGTGTGTTTACAGACATTTTTAACACAATTCTGGCAAGCAGCCAGCATAAGGAAGTTCATCTTTCCCACCCACTGTCACATCCCATGATCAAAACTGGAGTAAACTAGATTCACCTTCAGGTGGATATGCAAAGTTCTGTAAAATAAGAACAGTGTTATTCCATTGCTCATGACAGCAAAAATCATGAAGAGTGTGTGTACTTTGAGCACTTGCTTTCAATCTTCACATCATCTGCACACTGTACCCCAATCTTAGATAAAGTAACTGAATAAATATCACATCACCCATCCTGTACTCAGGAAGGATGGCCTGTCCCAGCTCCTAGGGAAAAAAATAATGAAATAGGGCTCTAACCTAAGCTGTGTTCTTCTTGAGAAGCAGGAGTGGGAGAGGAGACTGGCAAACAGATTGAGAGCCTCATTAACTCCTTCTTAAGAAATGCACTCCATCTGAACCACTAGCAGGGATAAAAACACCCTCAGAAGTTGCTTTTTTTAAGTCACTTAAAGGAAGAAAGCTGCAAGGGAAACCAAGACTGAAACTGCTGTATTGTTCTGAAGGAATATTGGTTGGTTTTGATGAAAGCACTTGGTTCATTAGTGCTTTTTATTTTGAAGGACTACTAATCTCCTTAAAAGTTTAACTATCATCTGTGAGCAAGGATCCTTTCACCTGCCAACTAAACACAGAAGTTTAATTGCACTCTTCTATTGCAAATAAGGCTTCAGGACTGAAAGCAAGAAAAACTATTAGGCATGATGAAAACTGAAGGAAAAAAATAGAGGGTATACTGTCACATGATATTTCAGATTTAGGAGCTGAACTGATCCATCAGAGGAAATTTACTAATTAGCAAGTGTTTTTGACCATTAATTGACATTAGCCACTCAAACACTTATGCTCCAGTAAAGAGGGGGAGTGCAAATATGTCTTCTGTGAACTGGTCTCTGCTGACATCTCCTGAACCTAAACAGATTCCTATATATCTGATATAACAAATACCAGACAAAAATGTCTAAAATCGTAACAGAATAGAAAGTCTCCCTCCTAACTCAAGGGTTATCACTTAATTTCTCACCTTACGAGACTCCGGAGAGGCACCATCAGTTCTCTTCTTGGTCTTACCTTTTGTAGGAAGCAAAAACTCGGAACAAAAAAAGGGGAGAAAAAACCTAAGAAGATAATGTAATTCAATGACCATTATAGCCTATATATTTTCTAGTAGCAGCTAGAAATGTATTTATTTCATCTCTTCTGTATGGACACAGGGTTTCCAAGCTAGCGTCCATGGACTTTATCCCCCTCTGTCTTCCCCCCCCTCCCCCCTCCATGTTGATGTTACAGCAAACCAGGGGCATCTAGATGTGAGATATTACTATTATGTATTCCAAAATTATTAAGATACTGCTACCAGATGAAAGACATGTTGTTTGTTGAACCATAATAGTTCAGGCTGTTTAACGTCCACTCTGAACTCCTCCTGGAGGTCTGCCTGCAGCTCTTTATATTGCAGTTGCTCAAATCATTTGCACAGAGAAAAAGATACTGGAGCTATACTTATATATCATATATAGGAATCTTTTTCTATTAATCTATTTTGTATTGTAAGCAAGAATGATTTCCTCATGATGTTTAAACAATGAAATGTTGCAAATACAAACACTACATATTTTACAGACTAAGACATTCTGGGTTCACTCTATCTCATACACTCATCTTTGTGACAAGGGTTTTTTGTGGTTTTTTGGTTTTGTTGTTGTTTTTTTTTTGTTGTTGTTTTTTTTGTTTTTTTGCAATACTCTGATGGAGACATTCTTTGCTGTAGTAGAAGTAGCACTTACCCTAGTTCAGGTGTTGTAGATCAGTAGGTGCAGATTACTGCATCATTTCAAACAAAGAGAATCAAAAACACAGACTTCCACGTGGTCTCTTCTCTCCATCTGCATTGTCCTTGTTAGACTGGACCAATAGCTACTGAATTAGGGAAGTGGGAGTAATTCCTCTCAATATATGATATTGTCCTTGTCCTACCTTTCAGCAACGCCCCTAGGTGCTATGGTAAATTGATTGTCCTGATACTTACAGTCAGTTTTGTGTGCAACATGCTTTTCATTTTTGTAGATAAGGATTTTCACAGGTCTGAAAAAAGTTAGGCATTCAAAATCCTTTTTGGGCATTTGCTTGCATCAACTGCATCTTGGGTACTTTGCTATATATCTCAAATATATACATTGGTACTCTTGCAGTCTCAGTCCACTTAGGTTATTCCCTGGTTCTACTCAATAAGCCTGTCGTGGAACAAAATGCACAGCATGGCAGAAGCAGCTCTCTGTTCTGCAGGGAATGCAGAGAAGGATACATCTGCGTTACCAAGAGTGACATCTTAAATTTGCAGTCTTTTAGCTTTTGACCATCAACACAGTACAGTACCAACCCCTCACGTATCTTGCAGACTGTAAATCTAGGTCTGCAACATACACATCACAAAACAGATATAGGCAGAAGGAAGCTTATTTCCTTGATAACTAGCAGTTTGCTTGCAGCGCCAAGACAGAGAGTGCTGATCTCTGCATAAGAGACATGGGATTTTGAGGTATTATGGTTTGCTTGATTTCTCTTTTTTAAATGAAAGCAAAATCAGAAAAGAACAAAGCCTGGGACAGCCACAAAAAAAAAAAAAGGCTTGGTTGGTGTTCAGCTTTCTCTCACCTGTGTCCACCATGCAAGTTTTTTGAGCAGTGCTCAAAAAAGAGAACCAACTAAGAAACCTAAACTAACAGGTCCTCTGGTTAGTTATGTTGTTCACACAGAACCCAGTGGCCTGTTGTCTTGCTGGGTTTGGAATCTGGCCTTGGTAAATCTATCAAGATTCATAGGCTACTCAGTTTATAGAAGGAATGCAGAGCAGCAGCCCCTGTCCCTGGTTCTAGATCCTCTGGGAGGACTTTGGAAACAATGCTGTTGACGTCTGTTGGAGTGGGATCATGTCTTCTGACCTTACCAAGTTTCCTTGGCTCCTCATTCTCTTGACTCGCTTAAAAGCCTTTTATGAGAATTTATTAAAACTTTCCAAATAATTTTACTTTTGAATGTAGCCCGTCCTGGGAAATTTTCTTTATAATGCAATGTTTGGGGAAGTTGAATGTGTGTGAAACAAAGATACAAGAGGGCGTAATGCAAGATCTTATAAGCCTGCATTGTGGTGGTTTCCGTTAGCAACTGTTGCAAAGACAAAACCAAGCATAAATTGGAAGGAGTTACTTGGAAATTTGAAACCAGAACATAACAAGGATGTCATTCACATGGCTTCTTTAAGTTTGTGATTTTTTTGCATAGCAAGGAGTATGGACTTGTTAGATTACAGGGAAACACTGTGACTGACTGCAAGGAAAATACATATGTACAGAGAATGGCTCACTGGTAAGAGGTGGAACTGAAGTCAGCAGCAAGAGAGGTACCTTGCCTGAATAGGCAATGCTAGAGCACTGGGTAACTCATCATTGGTTAGGCATCAGTCAAAACTAAGGCCTCACATCTGATCTTCAAATGCAAAGATGTTTAGGTTCTTTGGGTCAACTCTTTTGGATCAACACTAATACAAATAGTCTTGGTGAGAAGAGTCAGTGTTTCGTGTCTATGTAGGGAAGTTCAGTAGTTACTTGAAAGCCCTTTTTATTTTGCTCCTCTTTAGGGAAAAGGACTTAATTCTGCTGCAGCATTTGTTTAATATAATTCAGAGTAGCTTCTTGCAGTTTTTGTGTTTGCTTGAGGTTTTAAAATGTTAAAACAGAGTAGAGTTTCTTATTCTCTTTATTAACACAAGAAAAAAGTAATTCGTTTTAGAAGGCTAAATGAGAAGAAAGGAGAAAACAGGCCCTGAGTATAAAGAAAAGAAATGCTTGAGTTCTTGGAAGGACTAGAAAAAACTAAAATCATTCTTCATACACAAATGTTTATGGCATTAGGAACTGGTTTTTTTTAAAGTTCATCTGAGTTGAATCCACACTTTCAAATTCCAAGCCAGGGTCACTTGAATTTCTTAGCTAACTGTATTAAAAAAAAAAAAAAAAAAAAAAAAAAAAAAAAAACCCTTTTTATATACTCTTAAACTAACGAGAATGTGCAATTGCAAATTCTTTTGACCCTGAAGGTCTTCAACTGTTTTTACAAATAATCTAGCAAATCCTTTTTCCCAAACAGAGGTACAATGTACAGTGAAGAGAATGACGGGATCTCCAGCAACAATAGTTTTAAATAAATAGCAAGAAAAATTCATAACATCGAACTTTCTTTTCCAACAAGGCTAAATAGAATGAACGAGAGTGAGGTTATTATTCTGACCCTGTAAGCCCACTTCCTCTGTGGTGCCTGGAGGGAAACATGCATACTGACTGCAGAGCACAGCAAGGCCAAATGGAAGAGAACTCAAGGGACCCTTCTTGGACTCTCCTGCTCCCCCACTGCAACTGTAGTATAGCTGAGGTGTGGGACAGCAAGTACTAGTGCCTGCTTTCACATAGCCTATGTAGGTAGTGCTACTCTGTTCACGAACAATCAAATTAGGTCCTCTAAAAGTGGTCTTTTCCATGTGTGCCCTCAAAACTTCTCATCTTCACATCTCAAAATAATAAACTAAAATAACTAACATACTTTGACATGTTGAAGCATTGTGTCAAACATCTGGAGGCCAGAAAGGGTCTGTTCATCATCTCATTGTGATTGGTTCAGTCTAACATTAGCCTGAACAATTCTGTGCAGGAGAAAAGGTTTAGGATGTGGTTTCCAGAGATGCTATGCTGACTGACTGAATATTGATTACCAGAGTCTTTATTGCTTCAGTCCTGTAGTTTTTCATAATGCCACTGCCAAAATCCAGTGCTTGAAAGTCAAGTACAGGGAAAGAAGACATGGTGTCTGAAGGAGGTATTCTTGAGCAATGCAGAGCTGGTGAAAAGCAGAAAACATACAAGCAAAATAATGTTTTGCTGCCACTTTCCTGTACGATTCAGAGCACTTAGATGAATAGACAACTTTTCCCATGGAAGATGCCAACTAAAGCAATGAATTGGGAGTCTGTATTGAGAATGCTTCCAAAGGGAGCTGCAAATCAGCAGCAGCTGGTTTGGACTCAGAAGGAATGGTGATTTTGATGGGGTTAAAGCTGGATTCAATTAAAATGTTTTCTTTGTTATATATATATCTGATATTTTCTTAAATACCAAGAGGTCCACTGACTCCCACTACTCCTAGACCTTTTCAATATGCTTTTGCTCAGATATAGGAAGTGTCAGGCAGTACAAATGCAAGGGAGTTTTTTCAGTACTTTTTCTCATGCATTGCAACACACAAGACCAGCTGACAAACAAATTATATATAAACGTACAACCTGACATATTCCCTTTTATTTCAATGGATGGTATTGATTTTGAATTTATTACCATTGTAATATGTGGATGCTTAGAGGCTTCTTTGCAGTCCTTTTATATCTTGTTTCTTAAAAGCTTTCAAAGTAATGCCTTGAAACAAATTTCATTTTCTCCTTCAAAACACATGAAAAAAGCGTTAAGGATGTAACAGATACTTGATCCTTCTTATAGATTTAATTGTGTTCTTGTTTGTTTTGTTGATTAAAATTAAATGTTTTTAAAAACAGATATTACTAGTCATATAGGTGTGCTTTAGTCCCATGGAGGTAGAACACTAAAAACTAGCAAACCTGAACTTATTTAGCTGCTATTTTATATGTGAATACAAAACATCCTCAGTGAAGGGGTGTAAGAAAGTAGAGGTACCTACTGTGATTCTGACTCTGGCATTTCATCCCCAGAGTTTGGATTGCAGCTCCCTATGGGAATATATGCCAGAGAGATGCATGAATCTCCACTTTAATCTTTCATCCAGTGGGAAAGCTTTTCATTAATTTATATTCTCTAAAGGGTTCAGAGAACTGAAAGGAAGACAACATCCTTGGAGGGATTTTCTCAAAGGCAATGCATAGTTGCTTCATCACACCATGGTCTGCATGCGACTTATGTTTGAATTAGTATCACTAGGTATATCTTAAATTGCAGGTTTCACACTGATGAATCAGGGTTGTTGTTGCTGGTGTTGTGGTTTTGTTGGCTTTTTTTTTTTTTTTTTTTTTTTCAACTTCAACCTTCTGTCAAATAGAGACCTTTTGCCTCAGTCCTATAAAAGATGTGATATTATTGTTTCTGTTTAACACAAGATAGTTTTAAAAGAAAATATTGATGTGCTTGGTTTACAGAAAAAAATATATTTTCTTTTAAGCATAAAGCACAAATTGAAATGCAAGTGTTTCAAAACTTAAGAATTCCAAAAATACTACTGAAGAAGTAAGAGCAACTTACTTCTAAGCAATGAGGAAGAAGCCATACTTTAAAGATTATATATATATTATACATGAAAGTTCCAAGCAAAACATTAGTCAACAAAATATTAATTCAAAATAGCAAAACAGCTGCTCTTTAGGTAAAAGCTAATATAGTAAGGATTACTGTGATATTTCTTCAGTATAAGGTGGCATAATTTGATCCAATCTGTATTTATGGATGGACTAATTAAAGGCACTGAAGAAAACGCCTGATGTTCAAATAGAAAATAAGAAAGTAAAGCAAGAGAAGTGCCTAAGTAGGAGATGCTGAATAATTAACTGTCTTGAGATTAACCCAAAATCCTTCTTACTTTGTCAGCTTTATTATTTTTAGCACTTACCATTCAAATTTTCCTAAATCCATGCACAAAGTATTATGAGGGGAAGTCCACTTTAGGATGGAATGAACAAATTCATAGGGTTGTCATTGTTGAGAGTGCAGGTGACTAGCTAGAGCCTTCGATACATCCAGTTCCCTATGTCTCCATCAATTCTAAAGAGACAGTAGGTCTTTGCTACTCTGTCAGCTACACCTGTAAAAGCCCAATAACAGCACATACAAATCCTGCATGTGCAGGAAATAGACACAGTAACTGCAAGCAAAGTTGACATCTGGGCAACTCTTGCTGTGTAAACTTGAGGATGTTACTCATTTGGGTAAGTGTGATGAGGAAGTGCAGGTGCACTTCACGTGCATGATGCAGATACTTGCAGCACCAGGGACATTATCTCATTACACTGATGTAGTTACTGCACTTGAGAACAGCTGCTGAATGAAGTGCATGATGTCAGACTAGATATACAGGGACATGTAAGCACTCAGGACTCTGAAGATATCTCTGAGATGGTGTCTGACTGAAAGGTCTTTTTCCTGTGTGTTCAAAGGGGTCTCTACTTACAGATCTTTCACTGATTTCACCCTTGCAATGTTTTAAAAGTACCAGAAATTATCTGCCTCGGATGGCTTTGGGACAAGAGCTCTGGATTTCATCCAAACCCTGCCTCTACTTGCAGCACTTTCCTGTACTGATTCTGAGCTCATCGCTGGAGCCAAAAATCTGTGCTTGTCAAGGTCCCCAGGCTGCCTTGCGAAGCCAAGATCCTTGCAAGACCTATTCAGGGAGAGAGAGTTCAAGCAGTGGTCTCAGAAAGAATCGTGCTTTGAGAGCTTTAATTTGTCCTTCATAAAACAGCAGTGCTCAATAACACTTAATGTCTAAGGAAGTTCTCCATGTTGATTTGCACTTTGAAAATCAAGTGTCATTCAGTGGAATTATATTTGAAAATGGAAGCACAGCAAGACCATTTGCCTTAGGAACTAATTTCTTATGTCGGTAACTTAGAAGCACCACTACTTCAGCAGCCACTGGGTTAGATAATTGAAAATAAGGATTCTTTCACAGAAAACTGATCAAAAAGGCTGACTCAGCTTGGATTTCCACTCTGTGGGTTCATTTTCAAACTGGAAAAGAGACTTGAAGTATTTTCAACCCATTAATCAGAGGAAGTAATTCATTGCTGTGTCCATCCTGAGAAAAAGAAATCTACTCCAAGAGTAGAAAGAGGTAGAGGATTGCATTTAGTTTGAATGGTGCTGTTCATAGGCTCCCTTTAGGTACTGGAAGACTGCAATAAGGTCACCCCAAAGCCTTCTTTTCTCCAGGCTGAACAAGCCCAGTTCTCTCAGCTTCTCTTTGTAGGGGATGTGTTCCCTTTGTAGGGAAGGTATTCCAGTCCCCTGATCATCTTTGTGGCTCTCCTCTGCATCCTCTCCAGCAGATTTGTCTGTCTTGTAGTGGGAGCTCCACACCTGGACACAGTACTGCAGACAGGGCCTCATTAGAGCAGAGTAGAGAGGGAGGATCACTCCCTGTCCCTGCTGACCACCCCAGGGATGTTCTGATGGAGCCCAGGATACCATTTGCTTTCTGAGCTGTGAGAGCACACTGCTGGCTCATGTTAGGCTTTTCATCTATCAAGACCCCCAGGTCCTTCTCTGCAAGACTGCTCTCAAGGATTGTTCCTTCCTGTCTGTATGGATGCCTGGGGATTCCTCTAGCCCAAGTGCAAAACTCTACACTTTGCCATGCTGAACCTCATCAGGTTCACCTGGGCCCACCTTTCAAGCCTGTTGAGGTCCCTCTGAATGGCACCCCTTCCTTCCACTGTGTCAACAGCACCACTCAGCTTGGTGTCATCAACAGACTTGCTGAGGGTGCACTCAGTTCTGTCATCTATGTCATTGATACAGATGTTAAAGAGCACCGGTCCCAGAACAGACCCTGAGGGATGCTGCCTGTTACCAGCCTCCACCTGGACATAAATCCATTAATCACCACCTTCTGTCTGCAACCTTTCAACCAATCCCTTATCCATGGATTGGTCCACCCATTAAATCCACATCCCTCCAATTTGGAGATAAGGAGACTCACCTGCAATGAATGCTGCTAAAACAAGCCAAGATCACTAGGATCACTGAGTGACCTCAAGAACAGCAGCACACAGTTTTGAAGCTCACTGAAAAAGATTCCTTTGAAATCAGTACCTATTGCATGCACCACACCAAAGCCTGGTCATTCTCAGGGTTACTGTGGGAAAAAGCCCAGTCCAGCCTTGCTGTTGGCTCCTGTGCAGCCAAGTGTATGCAGCCATGCAAGTGATTTCTGCTTGTCCTTCCTGCTTCTGCCAATCCATCCAGTGGGAGAAGTCAGGTATCTGTAACTGGCAATTGGCACTGTCTTCCTGAACTCCAGCTGCCTCCATCCATTTTTTTGGAAGTGGATTTACTTGTAGCTCCAGAGGATATCATTGGTTTTCTAATCCTTCAGGCATTCCAGCCCTGGGACCTCGTATTTCCTGGTTCTTCCCTCTAAGCCATAGATATTCTTCTGCTATCCCAAAGGTTGGGTCTTCTGCTCTAAACAAGTTTCAATCTACGTGCCTTGAAACAATACATTAACCTGAAAGGTTCGTAGAATGGGCTGAAATTATGGAATTGAAAGGTAAAAGTGATCCTCAAGGGAAATGGCATTATCCAGATTCAAACCAATGTATTCAGTATCATCTGAGCCTTGAAAAAAAGCAGAATTCAGCCTTTTATTTTTCAAGGAGGTGCTTTAAAAAAAAAGTCACACTTATAACCAAAATTTCATATCGGATGCACCATTGTTGCATCTCAATAGGAAAGCTCTCATTAAGTATGAAGGGCCAGATACCCTCATAATAGCTTGTTTTGAAGAGCAAAATGAGTTGAAGTACTCAGCATGCCATCTTCTAATCAGGACTGAAGGTTTTAATGCAAGGTTTCCTGACAATCTCAATTCTGTAGTGCATACAGAAATGAATCTGAGATACGCGTATGTTTTTTTAATCTATTGTGTGGGTGAAGGAATGCATTTCCTAGTAATACAAAATAAGGTCTGACTACAATGTAACCAGGCCTCTCTGCTCAGGTGAAAACATTAGGTGATCACATCACAAAGCTCCCCATTTAGAGAAATACTCTGGGAATGATTTGTCCCTCCAACCACACAGATGAGAACATTTTGCCTTGAATATTGCATACAATTTTCTATGGATACACCAAGTCAGCACCCAATAAAATAGCCTAGATTCAGTTTGAGCTCTTAGAGCGCATGTAAATAGCCCCAGATTTGAGTTCCCATTAAGCTTGTCAGTTCTCTCAGTTTCTCTTGCCTTTAAACAAGCCCACGTCTCACTCTACAACTGACCCAACTGTTCTGTCATCTCTGCTTATTCATTACAATCTTTATAACTGCCATCCTTTTTATTCACTCATGCAGCTAAATCCTTACCTACCTTCACCTTAACTTTGTATCTTTTCCATACATTTTTTTCAGTACTTTGGACTGCAAAATTACAGTCTCTTTTTCTCCCTTTCTCTATTGAAAGCCATCCAAAAACCTGTTGCAAGGACAACAGTTGAAACAAAACGTGATTTGTAGTTCTTCTGTCTTACACATCTGCAATATCAGGTCAATAAAACTTTCAGTGAAGTAGATATGGAGAAAGTGTTTATTGCTAGATTTGGGCTAATGGAAAAAAACAGTAAGAATGAGGAACATATGGCAGATATTGCAGCACTCAAAAGTATTTCCAACCTTAGTTTCTATTAGGCTGAGCCAAGATCTTTCCAGCTTTCCAGAAGTCCGATCAGGTTTAGCTGACTAATCTTCTGGAACTCTTCTAAGGACGAAGGAACATGCCCTGTGGTCAGTCTGTTAAAGTAACTCAGGAAAAATCAGCAGCAGCTTCACCATGTTCCTCTTGGTTAATGATTGGTCAGGACAAGAAGGCTGACCGCACGGTCTTTGACCCATGAATGTGTCTGTAATAACTAGGGTCATGGTACTTCCTGTAGTGCATTTTGAAAGTCCAAAGTCAGTAACCCTTGAGTAATTGGGACTGTTATTGAGCAAATGACATGTTTTAAAGCAATGACATTATGTTAATTACCTGGGGGAAAATCAAGGGGTGAAAGTTTGTAACAACAGAACAGAGCTAGAAATTAAACTTGGGACAATCCATCATAAATTCAGTCCAAAATCCTATGTTTGGTCAGTTTATGGTTCATTGCTAATTTGAGCTCTGGAATGGGTCCTTGGAGAAATCACTTCTGATGGTTCCCAGCCCTGGAGTTGTGGAGTGAAGCCAGGTTGCAGCAATGGCCCCACTTCTGCCAAGAGGAGAGGGGGAAGAGAGGGCTGCCAACATAAACCCCTCTGACAGGGGACATGGATGTTTGCAATGACCAAGTAGTAGTGGTACAGTCTGCCCAGGGAAGTGGTGGAATCACAAATCTTGGAGCTTTTCAAGAAAAGGGTAGATGTAGCACTAAGGAATGTGGTTTATTGGGGATTGTGGGGATGGGCTGACAGCTGGACTTGGTGTTCTTAGTGGCCTCTTCAAACCTTAATAATTCTATGGCTGTATTATTCAGGAGGAGTGGGGGAGATGGGGACTTTAAATCCAGACTTCAAATCAATTCTCTGAAAGAACTATTAGGTGTCTAAGAACAAGAACATAGTGTTATTTAAAAAAAAAAAACATTCCCATTAAATGGTTTGGTTTAGTAGCTTGTGATACTAATAGGAATGGGAGGGTGGTTGGACTAGATGATCTTGCAGGTTGTTTCCAACCTTGTGCTTCTGTGATTAAGAAATTTAGTCAAGCCTGCCAAATCAACATTGTAATGTCAATATGAAATAGCATAAGCTCTCATCTCCAGATCTCATTTTCTTAAATTTTTTTTAGAGTGAAAGATGAAATGGTACCTGAGCTACTTCGACTGATCATTAAAAAAAAAATCTGGAGACACCTTTTTTCAAGGATTATTTATTCACTGCAGGGAGGAAAACTACAGCAGCCAAAGAGTCTCCCAAGTCCTTTTCATACTGAAGATGATACTGCGTGGAAATTTAACTTGTACGTTAATAAACACATGCTGTCTCAAAGGGTTCCAATACCCTTAGGACACAGCACAGTATTGGCTCAGATACAGGCCATGCCATCCCCCTTTTTCATCTGTGCAACAGTCACAATGCTTTTACAGTGCTACACGGATATACTTCCACCTGAAAACTCTTTGGAGTACTGGTCGATATACGGGCCAGTACTTCCTACTCTCAGTTCACTAGACAACTACAACTAGAAACTACAACAACTACAACAACTAGAAACTGTTTCCCCACTTTCCTTACTTTGAAAGTAGTAAAAAAGAATATCTGAATACTTAATATTCAGAAGAGGTTTAGTCCTCTTTCAGCAACCTTGAATAAATGACAGAGAACAAGATAACACCTTAGTGGCAGCTTATTCTAATGATCAAACTGGTCCATCACTGGGGAATAAATGTCCTACCGAAGCAAAAACATTGTTAATCCCTAAAGAAATGCATTACGTAGAAGGAAAATTTACTTAAAATTGTCCTACTATCTTTGTTAAAAATAAAGAAGGCAGTTTGTATTGTTATCACAGATTTTGCAGTATACTTGGCTGAAACAGCTTGAATGAAAACCAGGAATCAACATTGGTTCCTGCAGTTTGAATATCTCTGAGGCTTTTTCCCCACACCACAATACAATGGTGAATAAACTCTGAGAATTCTGCACTGCAAGCTTGTTCCCTCTGAAATGACACATAAGAAAAGAACTGACCTTGTTTCGATTGACATAGACAATCCATCTTCTCCACTTCATATCCTTTGTATTTTGATCTTCTAACCCAAATAGATCATTTTTGTATTAATCAATCCTTCTAATTCTCCTCTGGTTCTCCATTGAGGTCGCTCCACACCTTTCTGAGAAGTGAACCAAATGAAAGAGCTCACCTTTTCATTTCCATGTCTGTCTATTTAGAAGTGGCATCTGGAAATGCCCCATTTCTCTATTTATGCTTATGACTGCAGCACTTAGCATCAGAGCCATTTCTCCTTCTATCTTTCTATTTGCTTTAGTGAGGCTGTGCTTTTTGTTTTTTTTTTTTTTTTTCCTCATAGCCCCAGTTTTGTGAAGGAAAAGGTTCTGCTACAGAAAAGAAAAATCAGGAAAATATTTTATATATATATATATTATTTTATATATATTTAATATATACTTTATGTGCGTACAATAAATAATATATCTCTATATAAATAAAATATCTAAGATGCCTGGTGCAGATTCCTAATCTCTTGCAAAATCGAAGAAAAAAATAAAGAACAGTTCTGGATTTTAGGCCCTATTTATTGGGACTGAACCAGACCCAATTAAGTTTATACAAACTGCAGAACAATGTACAGATGAGAAATACTTAAAGCTCTGACTTGAGGATGGCCTTAGCCAGAATTTCTTTCATATTTCAAATGAATGGATGGATAGATGGTTTGTTGAATAATATCATGCAAACAAATGCTGTTTCTGAAACTGTCTAAAAAAAAAAAAAAAAAAAAAAAAAAAAAAAAAAGGCAGATCTCTCTTACTATCATAGCTTTCTAATCCATGTTCAACTCAGCAGAAGTACAAAGTAAAATCCACTCAGCCAGCACTTGTTCTTTTGTTCTTAGTCTGTAGGGAACTACCCATAGCAATGCACTATAGGACTGAATTATCAAGTGAATTAAGGACTGAGTGAAATTATCAGTAGTGTAGACGTACAGAATTTCCACTGTATAGAAGATATATTGCATAGTTCTTCACTAGTCATTTTCTAGTCTAACCAAGAAGATGCCATAATATTAATTTGAACTTACCTGATTTATGTTTATTGTTCCTAATGCTGATGCACTGCATCAGAAGAAAGGAGGAAGAAAAGATAGAGATGAGCTGATACCCACGAGAACAAAGATAAAGATAAATTACAGAGAATAAATTATCCAGTTTAATGTATCAAAGTCTATTGAAAGTAATAGAAAGAACATTTATCAGAAGGTTGGGAGAACACGTGATCCTCAACTGTCAGGCTCTATTCATTTGAAGAAGATGTATCATTCTCTGGGGCATTCATGCATTTTATGGGGACTGGAACAGTTAGTCATTAGTCATCATGCATATCGTTGATCTTAAATAAACCATAAATTTAAGAATAAACTTTTAAGTTATACACATATGGGTTTTGATTCATAGGGCAACTTGGGGACATGCCATAGTTTGCTGATTTAGTAAGATTGCTTATCTACCCGATTACGCATAATCATCTTTCTGAAAGTCAGCTCTACCTTTGAATTTTATTACATAAAGCAAGGTGGGTCCAAAGACTCAATGGAGTTACCTGTTTCTTTTCACTGAGCTTAATGTCCATGTCTGGTGCCTCCAGTACAGCAAGTGGTGATGCCAACCATCTCACAGACTGCTCTGCAGCCCTAGAGAATGAGCAGGATGGATTATTATTGTATGTGGAGAAGACAAAGGACACAAGGACTGTCCAGCTTGGAAAATAATTAGATCTGACATCGTTAAAGATCCTTCCCTGGTCCTCACCAGGCAAGACATGGAGCTAGATGGATCCACTCACCCTTGTCTGTATGTCTGTACCCAGGCTTCCTGAAGAAATCCACACATCTCCTTCTATACAGACTCAGGAATTACTCAAGAAACTCTCTGCTTTTGAGCAGGTTTCTCAACTGGTTTGTAACACATTTTTAAGAGCAATGGGAAAAAGATGTTGTGTTCTTTATTTATGCGTTTTCAGTATTATTTCTCTATTTTTACATATTTTCAAAATGTAAGGTGTATTTCCTATGAACGTCTGACATCACACTGTCATTATCTTCCCTGATGCTCATCCTTAGCAAACAGAAAATAAATTAAACTTGTAATAAACATGATATAATCATTGCTGAAGAATGAGGAAATTGTTCACTGCTATACGTGGATAAAAGGTCCTACTCTAATTAGTTAGCAATGCATAAGAGAAGGAAAAAATAGAAAAAATACAGCAGAGGTGCTCAGAAATTAACAAAGCATGGAATGATGTTTAGATGACAAGGTCTTAGCATAAATGATTTTTCTGTGTTTCACAGAGAAGAGAATTGGTGCACTCCTGCATCTTGTCTGGGGATGCCTGTGAAAAGTCAATCCATCTGTTCGTTTCCATTCTTACTGATTTATGAGCAGAAAAATACAGGCTTCATTAATGTGCATTGCTGTTAGAAGATGCAGCTAGTAAGCCGTGCACCCACAAAATTGAAACTGATATAAGCTTCAAGTTTCTACAAGCAGTGTTTTCATATCAAAGCTAATTCGCAGCCAAGCAGCTTGCAGTTCTCTGAGATTCTGGATTTGGCATACCCATGCTTGCCAGGCCAATGCAAGCATAGAAGCACTTCTCTGAAAACTTCTGATTGCCTGTTTTCCAAACCACACCTGGCAGAGCTGTATTCCTGGGCAATAAGGCAACAAAAGGATAGGAATTCCTCTCCTTTGGAATATTTTCTAAAATTTTAATGCACATAAACTGAATTCTTTGCAAAAGACAGCTATTTGAAATTCTTCCAATGTGCTCTGGATCCTGTCAGATTAAACATGGAAAATCCATGGGTTTCAATTTTGTACAAGTAACTGTCCCTGTTATTTTGAGTGTTATTCATAGAGTCATAGATTTATTGTTATTGTTCTGTTTGATCATAACTGCAGCAGACATGCCATTTAGTAGCCTTACTGGCATTACAAATAGCCATCCTTTAGATTGCTTTTTTGATTAATTACATTTATGCTGACATCTAAAGCTTGTTAAAGATCTTCTAAGAAAACACATCCTTCTGTTAGAAAATGTGTCAAATTACATTATTTTCATGGGAACACATTGCTTTCAGTAAAAACGAGCATCAGAAATGGAAATGGAGCATAGTAAATTTTCCATAGTAATAAAGCAAATGATGCAAAATGTACATTTAGAGATAATAATGAAAAAGCTGAGATCTAAAGTAATAGATTTTCAAAGATGTTGCTCTTGGTGAAATCTTGAAATCTGAAAGTCTGCTGTAATTCAAGAATAAAAAGATGCTGATAATTCAGAACAATTCACAAAGTAGATATCTATCCTGGTTTTTAGTTCTCTTGTCTGTAGAATTTATCAAGTTTATCAATGCCAGTAGAGTCCTGCCTTCAGTTCCACCTTCACACCACTTGGGACTGTAGGATAAGAACTACTCCTGCAAAAAAAAGAACAAAACACTGATAACCCTGGAGCGAGCCATATAGATGCACTGGACTCATAGAAATCATTCAGCTTCAAGTCAGACATATGGGAAATAGACTAAATTATGTAAAATATCTCTGCAGTATCTCTCCAGTTATACCTTCCTTGGTCCATTTTGAGATTTAGATCCATATTTAATAAACATTTAAGCATCTGCTTTACTTAAGTACAAATAATAGCGCAAACATCTACTCATGGGCTCAAAGTCATGCATACATTTACCTAATTAACACAGAAAGTCTTGACTAAGTGGTTGTTTTATAGTGTATTTATAGAGTTCCCAGAATATCCAAGTTCCCTTCTCAGTGGGAGGGAAAACTACAGGTGATACAGCATGATTTGCTTACAAAATCTCTGCTCTGGGATTTTTTTTAACCCTGTAACATTCCTTTGTGAAGACAAAAAAAATGCAGATACAGTTTTCTGTGTTCTTGTGGGCTTCTGATGTTATTTCAGTTTCTGTATTTTCCACTAACCTTGGATTAAACAGGAATCATTTCTCCCTATTCAAAGTCCTCCTCGTGACAGCTTTACTGCCTAAGTTTTGTTCCTGTAGTCACTCTCTCTGTGCTAAGCTGCTGACAGCTACAGGGAAGGAAAAGGCTCAGATCTGCAAAAGAGAGCTATTTGAAATTCTTAACATTCTCTTTCTCATAACCCTATTACACTGCTGTCAATTTTTAGCCAGCCTTGACTATAGTTTATTTCCAAGCAAATGCTATTTTCAAGGAATGTACCCAACTGGCAAATTCAGAAAATGAAACACGCTGTTCAAAGGACAAGGTCAGTGGTGTTACAAGTCTTAGACATTTGCATCAGCTAGCAATGTGCAGCTAGCCATGGTGGCCTCTCCAGCCCAGGACAGAGCGAACCTTTGGAGATTTTCCATTCCTGACTGCCCTGAAAGGAGTGACCAACAATACGTTTTTCAATTCTGCCTGGTCCTTCTGCACCTGGGCAGATTTCTGTTCACAGGTAACCAGAACATTGCTAACCTAGTTCCAAAAGCACTCAGCAAACAGACAGTGCTGATTAATGATCCAGTCCTGGTCAGTGAGCTCAAAGAATTTCCACTGTTAAAGGCAGCATCTCAGTAGAGCATTCAGTATCTTCCATGACTGCCAGACTGATGCACAGGAACTGAATTCGTGCAAGACACCACTTGGAGCATCCATCACATCTATTCTCTTGAGCAAGCCACGTCCTATATCTTCAATCACACAAAATATTTGGCAGTTCTTCCCCATAGTATGCTTAACAAAAAGGCCACAATAGCACAAATCATCCCAACTGTGACTCTGGTTTGGCCACGTAGCAGATCTGCTTCCAATTCAAGATGAAGGAAATTGTAAAAGTTATGAAAACAAGTACTTGTGCTTAAGAAGTAGCAAGAATGTAAGCAGCACTTCAACTCATAAAAAGTTGGTTTTTACTGGAATTTTATCTTTCTGCTTTTTTTTAAATCTGCAAATTTTAAGATTCTGAGATTTTTTTTCCTGATCAAATTGTATAGTTTCTACATCTTCAGCTTCATTTATAACACCTCTGCAGTGTTTTCTACCATACTCTACTCAACTTGATAGCTTCTTCCCACAGAATCAGTTAGGCCTTCATATGTTTAGAAGAAAGAGCTGGCTTTTGGGGTGTAAAGTAGTCTGCACAACAAATGTATTTCCACTTAAGTTATTTCTTCCAGTTAAAGTGGAAAGTTCTACCTGCAACCGATAGGATGCTGTTGTATTTTTGCATTGCTAGAACTATCTAGTACATACTACCCCACATGCAATAAAATAATGTAACACCTGAACTTTTAGCACAGACACATGCAGAATATAAACATGTTAGAAGAGGACAGGTAACATCTCTGATCTGTCCCCTAGGCACTGGGGATTTTCCTAGGAGCAATGTCTTTTCTCTGCCATTTAACCTAAGGGCACAGAAGCCTGTTACAGGTAAGCTGACCTTGTGTATTTTGTGCCAGCCAGAAGCTATGCTCTTTTTCCCTCCTCCAAACAAAGCAGCTCTAGCTCTGGTGCACATTTGGCCTTGTTGACCTTGGCCTACAACTACTGAGAAGAGGCAACTCAGGGGTTAAGTAATAATCTATCTGCTCTCATAGCTATAGCTGGCATGCTATGGACCAAGGTAATCTCCAACAGAGTTTGAATATTGAATATTAATACACAGCCATCTTTTGAGATGAACGACTGTTGTTAAAAGCAATGTAAAACAAAAACTCTTATGACATACCTCCTCCATACAGAGCAGCTGCTCCCATTCCTGTTTGGTTCTTCATCAGAGGTGTGGAGTTCACAGAGGGAAATGTGAGAACTCAGATGAAGTGCCAAAGTTTTTTCTGCAAACATATTCTTCCTCATAACAATGACTTGAAAAGAATCAAACACCTTGAGGAAATACAGAACAATCAGCAGTCACAAAACACAGCAGACATTACCTTACAAATACTACTATTTGCTAAAAGTCATCCCCCCTCCAGACAGATCTGAGTTTTCCTGTTTTGAATGAGGAAAACCAACAGGAAGGGACTGAAGCAGCCTTGACTCTTTCCTATTTCATCATAGGAATGAGTTTTCATCCATCTGGGATCCAACTGTCCACACATCCAGACAGAGGGATGTACAGCTCAGTTGTTAACTCAGCAGCCTTTCAGCAGGGAGACAACTGTACGTGCTTGTATCATGTGGGGAAGCTGAGCATCAGATGGGAGACAGAAGACAGAAAACGTTTCTGGAAAAAGTCGTTCATTGCTTTTTCATTGTCTGTACATTCTAGCTGTTTTGGGAATAATGCACCAAAAATCTTACCAGCCAGAAAACAGCAATAAAAGAGTCTTCAACTTTTTGATCTTTCCCCTTATTTTTCAGTTTTCTATTCTGGATTTGTTGGTTAGGGTGGCAAAGTCCTTCATCATACAGCCCCTGCAGGTCATAAAAGGTAAGGGATAGATTATGAGTAGCAGAAAGGGACTTCCAAATGCTCGTTTTGAAAGTTTACTGTACATAAAAATGGAGTAGGTTCCTGAGCTGTCATACCTCAATATGGCCTCCAGTGACTCTTGACCTCTCCACACAGTCATCCTCAAGCTGCTGCGATGTGGCTCCAATACCAGTCCATCTTGCTTAAGAGGAAATGGCCTTCAGCAGCTGCTCATGCACGCCCCTACAGTCATCTGTTGGGAAGGTCTGGGTACAACTAACCCTGCTTAGTAAGAGAGACTGCACTCAGAGACCTGTCAATATACCTTTAACAGTCTAGCCCTGGCTGATCTTTTGTATTTGAGGGCAATGCTGCCTAAATCTGATAAAGCTGCCCCTCAAAACCTTTCTACCAACATAACAGAAAGACAGTTCAGCAGCAGACAGAAAAAGCTTAAGGCTGCAGTGGTGGTATTGCTACCGGGGACGTGCTTGTGGAGCTGCAGAAAGCAGAATATGCTTGTCTGTAGTCAGGTAAGGATATACAAGGAAAAAAATCAGAACTCGTGGGCTGAAAGAAAATGTACAAAGAAAGAAAAGACAGGAAAAATACAATAGTAATAACAATAATGATATATAAAATACATATACAAAACTAGTGATGCACAAGGAATTGCTCACCATCCACCAACCGATGCCCAGCCAGTCTCCAAGCAGCAGCTGCCACCTGGCAACTCCCTACCATTTTTCAATCTTTTTTCTAGCATTTTCATCCTCTTTCTTCCACAAATGCTGCTTGGGTACTGACTTACATGTGACAGTATGTACTGCTGTTTTTCTTGTGCAAACCTGGGGGTTTGCCCCTAGGAAATACAAACCATAGGGACACACTGGCTGCGTATATCCTTTGGCAGATCTTACAATCACAACTCAGCAGAGGTCTTAAAAGTATAATTTTCTTCATGCTTTATAAATTCCTGTATCTTAAAACGTACGTGATTGTGCTGTCTCTGAGGTTTATTTCACCTGTCCTACAAGAGGTTAATAGATAAACAGTGAAAGAGCCTCCTAAGAAGTGGGAAGAATCAAGGCTTTCCTGTGCAAGTAGAGCCTAGTCCCTAGGATCCATTGAGATCCATTATAAGTTCCTATGCCTTCTGTAAGCCCCTTTCTTATCAATATATATGCCAATCAACCTATTCTGGGTAGCAAAATTTGAACCTTTCATCAAATACCCCTGCAGAAAAATTGTTCTTTCTACCAAAGCTGCTCAATGAATTACAGAGAACGGTCCTGGTTTCAATACAGGATCTCACATACTGTTCAGCCACCAGAGACAAGTACTATATTTTGAGTCTATTTTGGCTGCAGTTTTTGTGTGCTTTTGCGTATTCAAGGGTATAATCCTTGGCCAAAACATTTCATCAGATATCTTAAAGATCTAATCCCTCCATTGCTGAATGGTGGCAGAACTCCCACTGACACCATGAAAACAGGATCAAGATCTTAATCTTTTATGCAAAGCATAAATGTATGTTTTTCAACTCTTGAACCCCAAACACCACCCATATCACTGCATTTTTCTGCTGTATATTGTTTAGTATTTGCCCAATGTTGAGTTTGCTACAGCTTCCACTTGACTCCCTGAGAAAAAGAGAAAAAATAGAGGGAGAGGATCTGTAGAACACAGATTTAAAAAAAAAAAAAAAAAAAAAAAAAAAATTCTGCCAAGAAATTTGGAGGTCAGCATGAGAAGTTTCACAGAAAAGAAAGCAGGACAAAACTGTGTTAAAGGAAAGGAATGGGTAAATTGATCCAAGTTCAACTGAATTCAGTGAAATTATAACAGTTTGGCCGATCCACTGAGTATTCAGCCTGTGAATAGTAATGGAATTTTAACATATTACATTTCACTTGTGTGCTTTACACAAATATTGTCCGGATTTTGAAATCCAATGACAGTGTAATTCATACCTAGCCTATGCAGACTGTCAACAAGTCAGCATGAATACTAAATTCAGTCTGAAGTAAAAAGTTGAAAAAATATTGCATGCTTTAAAAATTCTCTTGGAATGACATGTAGCAAATATGCCTTAAAAGAAAACAGAAATTTCAGTTGGATTATGTATTCCATTGTAAATCTTGAGTAATATCAATTAAATCATTTTAGAGTTTCAACTTGAAGCCTTTCGCTGGGCTTTCCAATGCATTAGAAGCAAAGCGGCTTTGGTTTTGTTTGTTTTGTTTTGTTTTTTTTAATGCTTTTTTTTTTTTTTAATCTAAATCTGTGAAAACCTAGAAAATTGAGACTGATAGTAAATAGACAAATTAAGATGCTACTTTTAGAAAGAAAAATCATATTTCACAATAGCTGATGTTCAAATTACTCACCAAATAGCATTTATTTTCCTTGCTGAATTTTGTTCAGAATTTTCAGTTTAACACATCAAGCACCGTTTGACATTTCCTGGCAAAGGATAGAAACCATCACAGCATATAAGAAATCCATCCCAGCTGCCTTGGAGTGATATCTGCTTGGTAGCATATGGACCCATCCTATGGCACTTACAGTCTTCTCACATTTATGGCAACAGAGGCAGTCAGAAATACCCAAGGAAACAGAATTTGCCAGATTAGTAACTTTAAAAAGTTGTATGAGGACATTTTGAAGAGCAGCCAAATGAAAGACAGGAAAATACCCACCAGATGGCTGCAGCTGGCAGCGCACCGGGAGTGCCCAGATGTCATGTACCGCATCTCCACATCACACCGTGCTGGGGCTCAACTTCCCCTGACAGATGAGTTACGAGTTTTCATCCCCGTCATCTGTGAAGTAGGCTTTCCTGTCTTAATTCCACAGCTTGGCTCTGATTTTCAGCTCAGATAAGTGCCTATAGATCTCTCGCGGTGTTGGCAATACTGTACAGAGAGAGATATAAAATAAAAATTATGTCTTGTTATCATTCAGGAAGTACCCCATAAAGCTCAGCACCACAAGCATTGATAACGACTTACCTAGGAAACTAAATCTGTGCAATCCCACTCCAGCTCTCACAGGCTTATTTCATCGACCATAGAGAAAAGTCACCCCTGGTATACCAGGCCCATCTGTGAGAACTCTTGTCAAATGAACTGACTGCAATTGGCCCAGCATCCTTTCAAGCCCCAGGAGTGGGACACGAGGTCAGTGTCTCCTCCTGCTGTACCAGCTGCCACCTTACCTCTTCAGAAGACCTTTACCTACAGCATTGTGGAAGCCATCACATCTGCCTATTTTCTCAGCATAAACAAAGCCCTGGTCTGGGAACTGCTCTTTCTTCTCTCTTTCACTGTATTTTGTGGATAGCTCATGTCCATGCTGTGGCTTTTGAAATGCCAACTGCTGAGACTTTAATCAAGCACCTGGCTCTGTTCAAACTGAAAATCATAAAAACAGTTCTTAGGTCTCTCTTCCGACTCTTAAAAAATGATTCTTTAAGTCTCCGAATACTCTTTCAGAGCTTTTTGCATCCATACAGAAGGGAGATCCCCTGAGCAGGCCATGGATGCAGAGTGAAACTTGGGATATGTTTGTCTGATGTCTGATCACCAAAGTCAGCTCTTTTGAAGAGGAAGTAAAAGAACACAGCTGAAACCATTCTGTATGTGACACCGTGGTCAGTACTTGTCCCTTTCATGTGTAAAATGGCAGTGTTACTGTCTGACTCTGTGATGAACACAGGGATTTCCTTAAAGTCACCAGTATTGCCTTGGAATAAAATTATCAGGGAGAGCGAACAAAGCCTGCAGTGTTCTTGGAAAAGGGAAATCACAGCTTTGCTTTTGCTTTAGCTGCTATAATAATTCACCCATAGCTCAGTAAGTACTCCGCACCTTAGTTTATAGAAAAACACAGAACACCCAGGATTTGCACCTGTTCAGCTGCAGAGACATCTGGTTGGGTCCAAAGAGGCTTCATTGCTCTCTTCCTTGCATGGATCCTCCTGGTGAGAGCAGCATTCCCTCCGAGAATGAAGACATAGGAAGCACGTGGCTGCTCTTGGCAGGACAGCGGGGTTTATTTCTTTCCTTGTTTGTCTTATGGAGGCTGTTTCCCGAGGCTTGGATTTAATGCTGAGATCCAGTGTCCTTGGGGTATTTTCTTACTTACTGGAAAGGGAAGTTTATGTGTATTTTCGGAAAATGTGTTTTGATTTAATTTGCTTGTTGTTTCTCTTTTAGGATCTATTTATTTTCCCAAGCAGCAGAAAACTAAAATTATGGGCTTCAAAGGGCCCTACAACTGTACCAAACATGATCCAGATGCAAGAGTGAAGAAAACATTTACCATATGATCCAGCTATGGTTCAACCAGCCACAACCACCCCAGCCGCCTTCTCAGTTGTCCTCCGTCACAGATGAATAAAGCGTTTGTGGGAAATGATTTGCTGATAAAGTAATAGTAATTCTTCTTTCCAAAATATGTTTGGCAATACAGAAAGCTATTCTGATCACTGCACTCAGGTTGCTCCCAGCATTAAAAAAATAGCTAGAAGCAGAAACCTTTAAGCAGGAACTGGCACAGTGCTCGCTACAAGCAGAAAGCAGCCACAGTGGTGAAGGGAACACTGTGAGGCATTACCCTGGGAGCTGCATGGCACAGTGCTCAAGGGTCCTGCCCCAGTCTCCCTCTGCATAGTGATTAAAGGGAGGTCATAAATTCCATCACCCTTAAGCAGAAGCACAAGATCATCTGACAAGCAGAGCGCTTGGCAAAGATACTAAGCAATGTCCCTGTGGCGGATTGTTGTGCACCCTTCATCTAGAAACGCCCTGGGGTCATTTTGCATCATCCCGTGCTTCCAAAAAGCTGAGGTCTTGATAGCATCCACTCTGTTTATTTACTGAGAAGGAGGGATGAAAAGCAGATTTCAATGTGTACAGCCTTTCCTGCCTCCAGCTGCAAGCTCAGCAACACCAAGTCTTCAAGCTCAACAAAGCTTTGTACTGCAGCTGTGCCCTGCAATGTAGGAAAGCACTTCCACTAACTTTTCCTGTCAGCCTCAGCACTTAGATTGCTGCTGCTCCCCTCCCCAGGAGAGCAGAGCTCCCACTTAACCTACGGAAGCCACCTGCTCTCCCCTCAGCAAGCTGGCCATCTTCTGCAATGCATCTCCCTTACAGAGGAGGTTTGGTCCCCCAGCCCTTGCTCACCCATGTCAGTTTGCATTGTCAGGACAGTGAGCCGCATTTCATGATGATCTTCCCTCCAGATAGATCCAAAGCATTTTGTAAACAATTATGTAATTAAGCAAACCAAACCGAGGAGGGAAGGCAAATTCCTGTACAGCAAATTCTATTTGGATGTTGACAAGCAGATATTTTACCATCATCCCAGCAGGAGAAATGAGAACTCTTGGTAAGGAAACTCAGAGTGGAAAGGAAATATCTGCAGGACCCACAGGTAACAAGTCAGATGATTTACAGTTCCATCCAGACAACAAGCAACTTACAAGGCAGGCCGGTTCTCTTTCTCCACTGCTCCCAGGGAGAGATTGCTGCAGAGTCTCACTGAGCTGCTGGAGATGAATGACCAGTTTCTTGCCTCCATCTGTTTGCCACCACATGAGATCAGCCTCACACTACAGTGGTACAGCTCTTGTGAGCTGCTGCTGAGACAGAATAGCCAACAGGGGATAAATCAAAATAAGTTACTAAAATGGCTTTCTTGTTTTCCAGTTTTTAATGCTCCTTGTAGTCTGCCTTTTCCCCCATAGGTTAAAAATTACTCTAGATTTTCAGGCATTGATGGGGGCCAAAACCTCTACATCCTACACAAGATTTTGAGACTGAAAAATGAAAATACCAGGAGAGGAAAAAAATATTTGCAAATAAAAAGCATTCTTGCTCTATTGGCTTTTCTCATATCATGGGAGTCATACAACAGCTTGTTTTCTTGGATCCTCTTCCAAATAATTCTTTGACTCTACTGGTGGTGAATAAGACCCATGCTCATCAAACACTTCTGTTACCCAATGTAATCACACAGACAAAGCCTGTCTGGATGCATGTTCTCATTTGGGCAAATCTAGAGACCCACTACATGAAAAAAACTGAAGGGCAGCAAGAGTACTGGAAGACAGAATACAGAGGTCAACTTCCCTTATAACACTGAGAAACCCTCATCCAAACTGCCCTGATCCAAAAATTGACAATGTGGGTCTAGATCGGGAAGAGTGGTAGGATTTAGTTCGTTTCATATCCTGGCCAACAAAGGTCAACTAGAGAGATAACAAAAAAATGTTTTACCTGTGGCATGAGGTGAAGGACAAATGGAAGTTACTGCAACTTCCCTGTCTGGGGGAGTTACAACACAGAGAGTGCCAAAGTGAAACAAGGATCTTTTCAAGCCAGGATAGTGCTTAACTTATCATGCTTGTTTCTGATTGTGTTTCACTTCACGTTTCCAGGCACACTAAAAATGTATGACTAAATAGGTAACTCCAGTGTGGAAATTTCCATTTTAAACTAGCATCCTTCAAAAAAAAAAAAAAAAAAAAAAGAAAAAACATGGAAAAATAGACAGCTGCCCAAAGGCTATCTTATTTGCATAATGAGTGCTCCCCATCAAAAAGAAAAATTAAAGCCCTTTTAGTTCAAATTTAACGTTAGCAACATTCTTGAAAACTGCCCCAGGGTGCAGAAATATGCATAAGTGTTTCTACTCTGGTGCCAGAAGTGATTGCACCTTCAGGAATGGCTTTTTAAACCATTTCACACTCTCACTCAAACTATTTAAATACCTGCTTGCAGCTCCCATGCTGGTTTTTGTTACAGACTCCATCATAAATGCTGAATCCCAAGCACCTCTCAAGCTACATCCTTGGGAAAGCATGGGAAGTCACACAGGGACAAGGGATGCTCATTTCCAAAAGGATCTGTCACAATTCATAGACCTCCTAATCACATCTGATGGCTTTCTGAAGTCCCCTCTCACATAATAGTGGCATTGTAAATCAGATGCCTGGGATGCTTGAAGAATAGTTTAAAGCTTTCTTGTCTTAAGTTCCATATTTTTCCTTTGCTTTATACAATGCTTTCCTTAAGCTTTGTATAAACATAAGGTAAGAAAGCTGCTGTTCATGTTTCATTATTTCCCCACTGAGAAGCCACAATAAGTTTTCTCTCTCTTCAAGCAACAGCCTACGACACAAATCTAAGTCTGTTATTCCTACATAGTCTCTATTCTTATGGAACATTTTCAAATGGCCACATAAGCGCCAAATTTTAGAATAAGTCATTATGATATACAATAAAAAAAAAAAAAAATCATCTCTCCCATCTTATTTTGCTGCACAAAAAAAAAAAAAGCACACACAAAAAAAAAACCAACCACAACATAGCTTTCAACAACATTCCAACGAAGACTAAAATAAAAAACAAAACAAAACAAAAACTAGTGGTAAGAATAATGAGCAAAGCAAATGGGTGGGCTGTCTGTTGGTGTTCTCTGGTAAAGGCAGGAGTCAGTCTTGAAGCTCTGTTTCAGTAAAGACATGAGCTGGTGGACTCCAAACAGGACAATCAAAAGAAATTCTGTGGTTAACGCTATACAGATCTTAAAGGTCCATTTTGACCTGAAAATCTGCACTGGATGCCTACACTGCTGTGTTAGCTCAGGACCTGTACTCAGACTCAAGTTCTGTGGTTCACACGACGACTCTGGTCTGCACTACACCACGCATCTCACCTGATGGTTAGACATCTGCACGAAAGGGATTGGACTGAACTGGATTTGCCCTCTAGCTGGGAAGCATGTTCAGTACAGAGGATTTAAACATTATGGTGAAGATCACAGTTTAAGAAAAGAAAGACAGAAAAAGTTTGCCTGCATGTCATAAACAAGTCTGCTCCAAATAGACTGTATTATTAATTGATATTCCTTATCCCTCGCAGTTAACATTTCTGCCACTTGACAAGAGCACATTTACTATCCTGCAGACTACGAGACCTGTCACACACCAAGAATAACAGCTGAGAAATGGGAGCAGTTAAAAGGTTAGCAACTATTTCACGTTTATTTCTAGGATATGATTATGCAATTATGTGCACTAAACAGATATGGAAAACAACAGCCTGAGCACAGAGAATCAGCGGACAGAACAAACGACTGTATTTACAAGGCATATTGTTAGCGATGCCTAATGTAATCTGTCAGAGTGACACTATGAGGGACTAATTAAAGCAAAACCAGAACAATAACGTGTGCTCAGGAAAAACATTGGGGATAGCATGGACAGACTTCAGGATTCTGCAAAGAGCTCATGTCTGCCAGCATGAAGTGTTCTGTGGTAGTACATTTTACCTTCTTTGAAGCAAAGCCTTTTCCACGAGGATAGCTTTCAATTTAACTCTGCAGCTGAAGGATTTCAAAAGGATTCAAGAAGTATAAATGAATGGTTTTTTTAATGTACTCTTGAACCCTGCACAAAATTTCATTTTTATCACATGTACTTGCGTGTCCTTGTAGCACAGACTACAGGGATGCTGACCAGATCAGGCGCGCCACATCGATGGGTCCATAAGGGAGAAAGACAATCCTGCTGCACATCAAGCAGAGAGAACTGTGCACTGCTGAGGCTGTCACGTGTCAAGCTCTGGGAATTTCAGTAAATTAGATGCATTCTCACCAGAGGCTGTTATTTTGAAGATGTCCTAAAAAGGCCTGATTTAAAATTCACTGGAGTTACAGTATTTCAATACTGCTCGTTACAGTAGGAGTTCATCTAGTTACCAGGCTTCTGTCCACAAATCCATTTCTGACCACTGTCATGCTTGTTTTCATTGTTTCTGGCTGGAGCCAGGTTCTGTGGAATGACTGTTCAGTGCTCAGAGTGGTCTGCAGAGAATATGAATTTGCAATTGCACACTTTCAGTGGCTAATATTACTTCACTTTTGCTATCACCAGTTGGCATACAGAACCTACAAAGTCAGGCAGCAAACCCAGGACACAGGACACAGTGCTGCATCCCAGCACCCACCACTTTGTCCCATTGATCAACTATTTATCACCCCCAGCACGGAGTTTGGCCACAGAGCAGTGCAGCAGTGATTATAGCTCCAGCTGGGAAGAGCGAGGCCCTCGCAGGGATGGCTCTATCCTTTCCTGTGGACAGACCACATGAATGGCAGAAAATAGGCCTGATGTGCTGGTTCATGTTAGGCTTTTTTCAGATCCGCCCAGTCTTTATTCATCTTGAGTCTGGCTTCCACAGGAGCAGGAGGAAGGCCATCTTTGAAGAATAGTCAGAGGATGCTGTGCAACTCTACAATATCACCCTCAGTCACATAAATCACTTTTAAGGGAAGAGTTTCATAACAATCCCAGACATGCCTAATGGTTCCTCTGCCAGTCTCTGGACAAAGCCTGAGACTGTAAATAAAATGAAATCATTACGCAAAATTATTTGTATTGCTACAGTGCTTGAGATCCCCAGATGAAACAACACCTTGCTTTCATAGAATGGCTCAGGTTGCAGGGGACCTCGAAGATCATTGAGTTCCAATCCCCCGCCATGGGCAAGATTGCCAACCAACAGATCAGGCAGCCCAGTGCCCTATCCAAGCTGGTCTTGAACGCCTCCACAGTTGGGGCATCCACAACCTGTTTGGGCAGCCTGCTCCAGTGCCTTACCACCATATGAGTACAAAATGTCTTCCTAACACCTAATCTAAATCTCCCCTTTTTTAGTTTAAAGCTATTTGCCCTTGTGCTGAGCAAAGCGCTGCCTGAAGTATTCGTTGTTCCAACAGAAAGGACCCTGGGGCTGGAAGAGGTTTGTGCCAGCTGAGAGGAGAGGTTTTGCAGTACCACACGAAGCAGGTAATTTGCTAAGCCTTATTTTTATCATTGTCATTATTAAATACATTACCTGAGCCCTCTCCAGCACTGTAAAGCATGATAATCTCCTCAAGCTATGCTTCAGGATGCATATTATACCCCCCACCAAACTTATTGATTTAAGTAAAGTATGTGTGCTATATTTACTTACTGTTTTCAAGGCTCATGAATGCTATTGTAATTGTTTACATAACACAGATCAATAAGTACAGTCAAAACAGGCCCTGTCTGCCTCAGGGGACAGCCATTAAGAGTGACTGGGTAACAGCTATTGCAGGAGATCTTTCTGCCCAGCAAACAAAAGAAACTTGCTTTAAGCTCTCCTTCGGAAAAAGCCTCAATTTGCAACTCAGTCCTTGAACTGTTTTCTAAGCAAAGGCGACAAGAGCTTTCACTCAGAGCTAAGGAATTGAGTTTACCTGGCAGTATGTTATTTTTTAATGTTCTAAATCTTAAAGCGTTTGAGAATTATCCATATTTAAATACACCCCACTCCGTTGTTCTTGGTGAGGTTCATGCATGGCCAGGACACAGAGATCTGCCAGATAATCCCCAAAGTTTTTCATGCAGGAAAAATTTGTGAACACTACACTAGTGGACCATTTGAAGTAAAAAAGATACCAAATGCTAATAAAATAAAGGAAAAAAAATCCTCCCGTCTTCCTATATTAGGGAATTATTTGAGTGTGCTTGTTGCTCGCTGCGAGATTAAATATGCCTTCCTATTTATGCAGCAAACTAGCATATTTCTAAAGAAATAAATAAAAATATCAAGGTAAAATACCAAGTTTATCAGCATAGTTATTAAAAACTCTTTCCACTTAGCAACCTAAAGGATACACAGAGCAATTTGTAATCAACACTTCTCAAATTCTGAATAATCCATTCCTTCAGCAACCTCTCCTGCTTCCTTGAAAATATCTTTCGTGGCTTCAAACCTTCAACAAGGGAAGCCAAATTCAATAAAAGAACTTCTCAGCTGTGCTTTTTTCCTCTCCCTCTCATTTCTTCACATCTCCTGTTCTTCACTGGGTTAATTATTCTGAAAGACCATCAGAGCTACAGAACGCTGTGGCAGGACCAGGCACAGCACTGGGAGAACATCTCACACAGATGGGATCCAGCTGGGTAAGGGACCAGCAGGGCACAGGGATGGGACCACTGGCACAGCAGCACTGCTGCCAACAGTTGTGCTCTCTTTCTGGTTACACCTGTTCCTCTGGCCAGGGATTTCCTCTCTCACCCAGGCTGCACTCCCCATTTCTCTCTAACACTGAATCTCTCACCTCCTCTCATCTCCTCCTGTTCTGCTGATCACTGCAGGATCACTGCAGTACTTGTAAACCTTCTCCCCCATCACTAGTCAGTTATTTCTTATATTTCAGCTGCTAGCTAGCATTTATGAGATATGCTGTGCTCATTCAAGCCTTGCACACTCATCAACTAGTTTAGGTTAATATATTCTCTTAACCATGTTGCTGACAGGCTGCAATACATAATTTTAAATCAAACTAGCAACACACAGTGCACCTACAGATATCTCATAGCAAACAAATGGACAAATTTTGTGATGATCATGCAAGTGAGACACCTTCTGGCAAGGGTACCACGGAACAGAGACTCATAAATAACAGGGTTGGTTTTTTTGTTGTTTCTTTAAAGTAATCCATGCAAACATACTTGATACAAAGATGAGCGCCACCACAGAAGCAAAAGTCATGTTCAGACAGATATCCTGAAAATCTGTGCCATTCCTACAGACTTACCTTTCCCCTGAAAATCACCATATGGGCAGTTCAGATTCTTTCTCCATTCACTGGAATGGCGCTTCTCTCTTTTTCTGCGCTTTCCTTAGATTCACCTCAAATTCAAAAGGTAAAGAATATGTAAGCATCTGAAACACCCACGGGAGAGCTTCCACAATGGCTACAACACCATCTGCCACAACAAGATGTTCTGTGACCTCTTCTGTTAGATTTTCGTTTGCTCTTTCTTGGTGTTGTTTCCACTAATCTCGAATAAATAGTATTAGACTGAGAGCATATGGTGAATCTAAGAACCTAATACTGACAGCCAATTCAATTACAGTCAGTAGAATGGGTGGCTTTACAAGACAGAGAGGTAATCAGTAAACAATGAGATATTAACAGTAGCTACTGTGGGCCAGGACAAGAACTCATCTCTCACCGAAAGGCATAACTAGATCTATACCAGAGACTGCTCTGGGCTGCACCTTTTTTTTCAATCTTGACTCAACAATGCAACACCAAAAAAGTCACATTGCAATACATCTCTAGTCCAATTGTTTTTCAAACCTGTAAGCTTTCCAGCTTTTATGAGCACACATTCTGATAACGAGGAAGAAAGAAATGCAAAAGCTTTGTCTTGAAATCAGAACAATTTTCCAAGCCTTATTTCCCAAATTTGCAATGAGTAAAAAATACATTCATGAATTAAGTTTTATTCTGAACGGAAGATCTTGAAAAATAACAGCAATTCCGATCCAAATATTTTGGTAGAGTGTTAATGAAAAAGCTCAGGTTAAAAGTATCATCAGTATAAACTAAAGGGGCTGCTAAAACAGGTACTCATTTTTGCATTTACATTGCCAGTATGGATCAAATAAGATCATGCTGACCACAACACGGGTGCGGGGCAGGGGTAGGAATACTATAAAAATCCAATCCTAAGCAGCCAAAATGCAGAATATGTTGTTCCAACAGAAACTGACACATACACAGCACCATCGTGGGAATCATTTTACTTCGTTTGACAACATCTTGAATTATTAGAACAGGCTAGTTTGTTGGATAGGAAGTTCCAAAACACACATCTACCTCCTAACCTTCTGAACACATTACATATACTGGAAGATTCCATTTGTCAGGTTATAAATAGGAAAAGAACAGATTATGACACACAGCTGACACTCACAGACATGACTGAAACAAGAGCTCCCTTGCACTGTAGTTTGATGATTGAGTCATATTACCTGTTTGGATTCCCAGGTTCTTGAGGATCACAGGATCTGAATGAAGGAAAGAATTTTACTCCTGTGAAGACAGATTAATTACGTTTTAGTGCAGACAAAGTGAAGGACAACACTTACCTTTTTTATCAGTAGGGGACATCTTCTCAGAAGTATTTTCTCTCATTTTTCCTCCATTGTAGTTTTAAAGTATTCTTTGCTTCGATGACATCTTTTTACTCTGTGGGTCGTACCTGCTGGAGATTAATGCCTATGTAATAGAAGACACTATACATCAGAGAGCAAATCATGATGATTTAGTGGTCCATTCTGGCTTCACATTTTCTGAAACCGTTAAAAAGAGGAAGAAGTATACCTGTGACATCATAAATAAAGTCCTGTAATCTTTTACATCAACCAGGATTTCCAGACACTTTTATACAGAGGTTGATGAATGTCAGAAGAAAACAGTATTCTGTGTCTGGGGTCTCCACTGGAGCAGAACTCCTGGTTCTTCAAACATCCTCCTGTCTGAGGTGGCTTCCCTTAAGGAGATACTCAGTGAAGGGAGTTATTTGAAGCCTTGAAGAGATTAAGGTGTTTTGTAGGTGAAGGAGAAAAGCTTAGAACACTACAGAAGGGAATAAACACGACTCCTACTTTATGGAAGAAAAAGGTGGTTGGTAAAACTTTCTTTCCTCTTCTCTACTCACCGTTTTTCCTTTTGTAGCAAAGATTGCAAAGGTCGGTACACAAAGCGTTGGGTGGAACAGACCATTGTGGCTCTAACATTGCCCAAAGAAAAGCTGCCTGAACTTTTAGACTGCAGAGATCTGACAGTACAGCCAAAGGATGTTTTTCGCTTTCCTTTCACAAAAAAAATATGTTTGTTTTCCTCAGGAAAAAAATAACATCAACAAGATTTCTGTAAGTAAACTGACCCTTCATAGACTTCTTTTGGCTAAAGCAATAAGTTACAGGGGTTTGGACCTCTTCTGGCAAGGAGGCAAAATATGTTCATGGAAATCACCAAATTAATAACAGGTAACACCAGGGGCGGAGCTCCAGTGCAAATCTCCCAGTGTACAGCTCTCTGGAAGGTGAGCTGAACAAGGGAAACTTGGATCATTCCATTCCTCTCATTCTTGCCTTCTAGGAACACCCACAGGCTGAAAACTGCACAGGAAAAGAAAGAAATACATAAAGACAAACAAAAAAAAAAAAAAATAAAATTAAAAAATACAAAAAATAAAAGCTAATTGATGTTTTACTCTGTGGTCTCACAAACGACGACTCTCGTGGCTGGTCTGCAGCCCCACAGACAACACCAGAGGGCTCTGTGGCTGCACTCAGGCAGCCCCGCCACACGGCACTGTGCTCAGCAGTGGATTGCTCCTGGCCTGCTTCTTCCAAACCCGCTTGCTCGTGGCACTCCTTCTACCTGGACCCAGCCTGGCAACGAGATCTCCCTTCTTCTGCTGCCACTGGCTGCTCTGTTGTCCGGAGAACTGGAGTGCCCCTCTGCTGCAATAGTGGGGCAAACAAGCTGGTGTGGAACTGCAGACATGCCCAGGGGACTGACCTCTCACAGCTGCCACATTTTAAGTGCTTGCCTTGTCTTCTGAGTCCTGCTTACTTCTTTCTAAAGAACTTCAGAGCAGGCAAAGCTCTCGGTTTCATTTTATTTTCTATTCTGAGTTCACTGATGCTTCAGCTGCACGCAGAGCCTGCTATGTATGGAGTCTGCAGTGTCTGACGAGAAGCTATTCTCACCTGGGTCTGATCCTTGTACCCAACTGCCCCTGCTGTTCCCATCCCATCACAATCCCAGGTGCAGTAATCACCACATCCGCTGCAGGAGCTGCAGCCTGAGCAGCGATGGGGTGTTCTCAATCTTTGCCTTTCTGCCATCAAGGCTTTGCTGATTTGTCTCATATCTTTTCGTATAGCTTGGTTCCCAGGGAGCTTTGTCAGAAAGAAGTTTATAGTAGGATCACTCACACCGTGTCCTGGCCAAGGAGAGGTGCTCTGCCTGAGATCCGAGCACTTCCATGAAGGGGGCTGGGCACACAACTTGCCCTATCTGTCACATGGAACTGGACATCAGCCAGGGCTTTGTTTCACTGTTTCTGTTTCTTTGCTGATCCGCTCTCTTCCTTTTAACCCGTTTTGTGGTTTCAGGAATAAGCAAATAGGGAAAATACCACACTGAGTTCATCTACCCCATCTCTCTCATTCAGAGTCTCCAGGAGAACTAGCCACATCTTGAGGTTTGGGTTCATTTTTGACAGCTGGAAGGTCAGACAGCATGTGCCCTGGAGCACATCCTCATGGGTAAAAAAAAGATTTTGTCCTCTCTTGGGGCAGCACAGGGGTGAATTGGCTCATTTTCACATTGACCCCGACTATATTGTGCTTGAGGTGATCTTGTTTCTAGAAAAAAAAAGACTAGTCCATGGTAAATCTCTTCTGCCCATCTCAGTGGGATTTATTCCTGCTCCTGATTGAAGAGCTCTGACAATCATCAAGGGGCATACACATCTCCAGGTATGTCAGGCACCTACTGGCAGGCCCTGCCTGCCTGCCGCTCCATCCTACCAATGCATGAGCCATTTTCCTGGTCTTTCTCCATAAATTCACTTAAATCTCTGCACTGCAAGTCTTGGAAAAGGATCGCTGGAGTCTGCTGCACTGCTTAGCTAAGTACATCCTTCTTGTGGTACACAACACCAACTGCAGGTAGGTCCAGCAGGTTTCTGAGCAATGGGTCAGGGGTACTTTTTCCCTATAGCCAGTGTAGAGATAGGCGCAGCCAGAGGAAGACCAAGCCTGGCCCCTTTTCAGACACACATTCCCAGTTGGCTGAGTCTCTAGGTCAGGAGCAGCCAGCTGCAGTGATGTAAATTAGACCTGTTTTCTGCCTCTCGCACACAAATACAAGCAACAGATGAAAGAAGACATGCTGGAAGCTGCTATTTATGAGGAACAGTTCAATGCAAGTGATTTATAGACCAAGGTTAGGCTGAGATCCCAGATGAGAGAGGCATGGGGCAGTCACTGATTTCTAGACATACATCTGAGGAGAAAAATGCTGAGGTCAGCTCAGATTTACAACGAGCAGAGGTGGTATTGAAGTGTCTCCCTCCATGTCTGGAAATAGCCTGCTATGGGACAACAAGGAGAGATATGAGACTGCAGTGAAGGACTGGGGAAATCTCCTGTTATGAACCTGTTACCAAAAAGTCAAGCATTTTGCCTTTGCTTTAGCTCCAGCTCAGCCCAAATCCTCACAAGTGCCTGGGTGGGGAAGGGGGTTTGTGCAAAGCCAGATGGGCAAAACTAAGGGAGATTGTCTTCATGAACATAGTCAAGTGCAGGTCCCTGCCACCCCTGGGCCTCCTCAAGAGTGGAGGTGGTCAGCCAGAAAAAGCTGACAAAGAAGCAGCAGATCCTTGTATACATGTGGAGAACAGCAATGGAGTTCCCTTTCCAGAGCAACAGCAGATGGGAAATCCATGCTCCAAGGAGCTCAGAGGCCCCCCAGCCTGTCCTCCCCACAGGCACAGCCTCCACAGCTCCCGACGTCGCATCTATGATGACCGAGCTCTGCCTGCAAGAGACAATTCCATTTCAGTGCAACAGATTCAAACTCTAATTGAGTTTTGTCATTTAAACCAGGGCAGGAGCAGCTCTGCCAGCCTGCAGCCATGAGGGCTATTTTTGAAGAGAATTGTCAAACGGGCCAGGAAGTCAAATATGTCATTTAAAAACCATTCTTAAGTGTGCGCCTGCACGTGTGTGTGCACTTCCCTCTGCAAGCAAGAAACAATTACTCCCCGTGCACAGAAGGAGCCCAGGTTGCTTTAATTGCATGGATGCTGAGATGGCTTCTTCGTGACAGCTGAAAGAGAAAGGAAAAAATCCTCAGCTTCTGTGTGCTTTCTTGCTTTACATGACTCACTGCAATGGAAAAAACCCTCTTGCTTCTTCCCTTTACCCCATCTCATCCCAGACACCATCTATCTTCATGCCAGTCCTCTGCTGCTTGCACAGTGCAGTCCACTCCTTTACGTTCCTTAATTCAAATGCATAGTACAGAGGTAATTAGGAATATAGCTTTTCCCCTTCTCTTTATAAAACAAGGAAAGACTGTTTTAGCACGAGGACATCAGATTAGGACTCAGATCCAGCTTTCATATTCAGTTCTGATTCAGATTTTCTGTGTGACTCAGTTATTCATCTTCTCTTTAGGCAAAAGTGCAATAAAACTCCGTCTTTCATCCTGTTCTCTCTCCAGGCAGAGTCCAAGGCTTTTTCTCCTCAACAGGATTTAGTACAATGAGCCCCCAATTACACTTCCATTACAAATTACATTGTAAATCTCTATTTACTATCATTTTCTTATGTCTTCTAAGTACCATATGCTTTTATAGAGCTAAGTGAGCAGCTTGGTAGATGCTTTGATCTCTATTTTACCAGTCCTTTGCAATTAAATCTGTGTTAGAAATGAAAGTCAATACACACATACTTACATAGTTACAACTTTGTCAATTTTTTTATTAAGGAAATATAGTCATGAGGATATTTTGCTGTTTTTTACTATCTTATAGATAGAGTAACTGGTACGTTTTGAAGATCCAAATACTTTAACAAGTATTTCCTCAAAAAACATTGTTTGTATAAAAGCTTGAATTTTAGTGGAGAAAAATTAACATATGCCAGGATTTATCAGTTCCTAATGACCTCTACAGAACACCCAACATTACATAATGTACTTCTAGACCTTCTGTTCAGCCTGTTTCTCCCCATATCCCTTTCCACTTACCTGCCTCATCCTTCGTCAGTTTGCTCATGAGGAAATAACAGTGGACATTGTGTTAAAGTCACAATGAACAAACGCCCAGCTCTCTCCTCGTGCACCTAGACAGCCCTCTAATTGCAGAGACCATCACCCCTCTGTACAGTGAGGAGCAGCAAGGTCTCGAGTTCAAGGTTATGGAACAAAAAAGGCCAGTTTTATTTTCCCAGTGCTTGAAATCGTTATTCCTGGGATGAGTCAGTTCTGGCGAAAGGAAGGTAGATGCGATTCCTTCATTTCTATTTCATGTTAGTAAATCTTCTTCACCCTAGATTTCAGACATTTAAATGCATTGCAATATTCTGAGTTTAAAATTGCACTGTGACCTTTAAAAGAGGAAAGGATTCTGAGGCTATAACAAGAGTTGTGCCTTTCCAAAGGCAGCTCATTTCCCCATGCAGAGCTCTTGGGGTTGTTAACAAGAAGGGTGGTTTTTATGCTGTGCTGCATGAAAACAGAAGTCCAGCTGTGCGGTTCTCTCTCCTTGAGGTAGCTGAAATGTGAAATTGGCCCATGTTTTACACCAAATGCAATTGATAGCTTAGTTGAAAATTGGATTGTCTTTAGAACAGAAAGCAAAGTGTGCAAAAGTCAATGGAAATATACTTCTTGGCATCCCTGGCCTTGGAGTATTTCTTCGAAGATGGATTCTTCGTGAGGAGAGCTGTAATGGTGAACTAGGCCCAGAAATTACTTCCTTAGTCTAAACTCTTAAATATTTTACAGTCACATTAAAGAGGAAGACTCCCTCTGTCACACTTAGCCCTTCAAAGCCATTTCTCTGCAGAGATACAAAATAACAGAGTATATTGGTACAGTCTGATTTGGAAATCTGGAAGAAAACTATGCATATTCCTGGATCTGGCTAGCATTGCTCAGTAATACCACAGGTTATCACAGATTACAGACTGGTGTGTGTGCCATCTGTTTCACAGCAAATGTGCACACTCATACCTGATGGGACCAACAAGATGCAACATGGTTTGCTGACATCCTGGGGGAGAGCCCAGCCAAAGTCAGTCAGCATGGACTGGAGCACATTCTGAACGTAGAGGCTGAAAGCACTGGAGGTGTTCAGACTAAAGCTGAGAAAGCTGCTGAAGAATAGGATCATTCTCTTCTGCTACCTGAAAGGAGATTACAGAAAAGGCAGCCATGCTCCTCCTGTAGAAGCACAATTAAAGGATGAGGGACAATAATCACAAGGGCATGAGAAAAAAAGCTCTTCTCTAGGATTAAGCACTGAAACAAGGAACCAGAAAGTGTGGACTCTGCATACTCAGCCCAAAGCCCTGAGCAACCTGACCTGCACTTGGCATTGATCCTGCCTCAGAAAGGAGGTTGAAATGAATAACTCCAGAGGTGCCTTCCAGCCATGGGTCAGTAGCTCAAGAGCGAGTCAGCATAACTCACATTACTTCAGACCAACACTGTGTACCCAAAAACTTACTGAGCCTTAGAGATGCACAGAAACTCACAAAGCTGAGAAAAGAGCCTGAAAACATTCTTTTAGCTGGCCCTGAAGTTTCAACAACGTTTTTGAACAAACTATGTAACTAATTATCTGCAGTATTCTTATTAATGATATATGAAGATTCAGACATTTTTAAACGAGCAGAACATTTATGTCTCTGTAGTTGACAGTTTCTCTGATAGCAAAGCTATGCTTCCTAAATACGCAGGGCTTTCTTCACAGAAGTGAAGTGTAGATACACTGGTGTATTTTTCTCTTGGGAGATATTTTTAACAGTCATGTATATTGGTTAAGGAATTTTTGGAGATGAAATGCTAATTTTTTCTCAGTAGTTTGTAGTATCACATGAAGGAACAAACACCAGAAGAGCAGTGGATTTATTTCTGAGAAGAGAATATAAAAATCAGTGCTATTGCAAAGATAACTGTTCGAAAAGCTTCTCAGATACAGAGCACTCATCCTTTGCATCTGCTGCTGCTTTGTCAATAATTTATCTGTAATTAATTATTGAGATACTATTTTTAAAAAACATAAGTAAGATCTTGACAGCACAAAACACAGAATCGTGAATTCAGTATTGAACTGCTCAAGCAGAGACTGAGTAGAAAGGAAGATGAATTCTTATTAGCATACAAATAGATGAAATAATGTAAAAGGGAATATGCTGCTCAGGAAACATTTACAAATGTTATTTTTCAAGTGCTCTGCAGGATGGAAGTCCCCATTTAATAATGACATTTAAAAACTGTAATTAAGGCCTTAATCCTTTAATGTGCCTATGTGGGTGACTGCTATCCAGATGCTGACTGAGGTCAGAAAAGAGGTGGGCTTCAGTGAGGAATTGCAGTACCTCTGCTGAGCATCACATTGGTTTGCAGGCTTACAAATCCTTCCTGCCCCAAACCCCAGAGACCACAGAGATCTTCAACCAAGTGCAATGTGAGGAATTCAGAAAAATGTGTGGGGAAAAAAAGAAATCTCGGTGGCATTTCTTTCAGCAACAACTCAGATTTCTCAGGATTTTGTAACAGTAGTTAGCAAAGGGAGGGTCACAGGTACCAAGTAACCAACAAGCATTTTTTCACATCAATATATATTGAATTTATACTAATACATATTTAAAGAACTTACCTACCCTTAGATGAACTGCAGAAATTGAAAGCTGCTGTGCTTCCAGCATCTTGTAATGCAAAATAAAAAGGGATATCTTAAACAACATTTGCTGGAAATGGTCTGTACAAATGTATGCAGGAAATTGACTCCTCTCACCTGGGAGATGATAGTTGCAAGCAATGAAATTATCTGACCATAACTTTAAGGAAATCCTTGTGGACTTCAAAAGAAAGCTTGCACTGCACTTTTGAGCAGGTGATAGAACTTGAACATGGAAAATCCTCATTAAAATATTCATTAAAAGGAAAGTGCTGCAAATTCCACCTGATATCCCATATCCTTGGCCCAGTCTAATCAGCATGGCCAGTATCTTAATCCCAGGAAATATGAGATGTCTGTGGATGAATGTCACATTGGCAATAACATAAAAGAGTTAATCACTTTGCAGGATATTAGTTTGGCTTTTTTGTTTCTCTACATACAAATTAAGTGCTTGAAGTGAAGCACTGAAATTTGTTGTAATGGAGTTCAGCAAGGTTTATATCAAGCACGAAAAGGTTATATTATAGCTGCTGTGCTCAGCATTAGAAAAAAGATAGAAGTATATCTCAAGGACCTACTAAGGACTATACAGCCTTTGGAGCAGTAAATTTTTGACAGTATTTCATAAAGAATTCTTCATGGTGGAAGACCAACAATTTTACTGGTACAAGTTATTAACAGTTAAATTATCAGATTCCAGCTGACACAAAAGTCAAGTCAAGCGAGTAAGCTTCCAAGAGGAGCCATGTGCATATGATGCTTATCCTACAAGTAAGTAGTATCCTGATGTCTGATAATTACGTCTTTCTCCAAAGACATGATATTTGCAACTAGGACATTCATTGCTGAGATTTTGGTTGAAAGATGAAAAGAAAATTGGGACTAATGGAAAGTTCAGCAAAATAAGTATCGTAAGTCACTGGCCTGATATATAACACTGCTCTGCTTCTGTTGATGCATTGAATAAAATGCATAGACTCATGAGTACCTGATCCCAACTCTGGTTTTATCATTAACACCTTTACAGTTATCAGGCACCATAACCAAGGCGTGTAAGTACCAACAGTTGAAATATTGTGCTGTTTTACGTGCCACTGCTGTTTTACAGTTGGTATCAATATAAGAAATGCAACCTGATATAAGTAGACCAAACCACCTGAAAAGTGAGAAAGAAAAGAAAGATGGGAACCTGCTGGAAAACAGAAAGGGAAGTTATTTCTATGTTGCTGGATGATGTGGGGTATTAAAAGCCATGTTTCTGTGCACAAAAAAGATCACTGCCATTCCTGCTCCAACTCTCACCTTTATGCTGAAAGATTTCTTGAGCTCAACTACCTCCAGAAATATGGGGGAAAACATCTGGAAAGCTGATATTGAAGTTAGTCATCTGTTCTCTCTCTGTCAATGGAAAGGCATCCTTAGTGTGTCTCCTCATGGCAATCTGGAGACAAACTGGCAACATGATGCTGAAACACTCAGTTTTTCACCCTCATGAGTGGTGACAGGAGCTGTGCAGTGGACGGATGCAGGGTCGACAACAAAGGAAGCCACCTGTTACACAGCCCTGGTGCCCCACAAAGCAACAGTGCAGCAAGACATCCACCAAAACAGCCTGAGGTCAGTGCTCGAGTGGGAAGGATAAAGTAGGATAAAGTAACAAGGGAAATTTTAAAATTTTTTTTAAAGGAAGGAGATGGAGAAAGAGAAAAGGAGCTCAGCAGAACTTCTGAGCCTGAGTCATTCTTTTAATAAAACTTTCTGTAAAGTCCAAAAACTCAACTACATTTTTATCTCTGAGCCTGAAAAGATGAAAGCAGCAAGGAGCAGAAGGTTGTAACTTTCATGTTTATACACAAATACTCCGAAGGAACCTGCCTCTGCCAAACACCTTCATTCAGTACTTAGAAGTACAAACACAAATTAAGCAGAGTCTTTGAAGTCCTCATCTATGCAGAAGCTTCAACAGAACAAAGAGTTCCGAGCTGAGGCAGAGGAAGAAAGGTGTATACAATGTTGGAGAAGGATTACGAGAAGCAAGGAGACACAGACAGGTGTGTATTTTGGCCCTCTGAATTTTCATTCTTTGAGGAGCCACATCTAATGCATTGAGGAATTTGGCATGGAAGGCCATAAAAGTCCTTGTCCTGATTTGGCAGTGTGTCACAAGTCTCTGTAGCTGCCGCTGTTTATCTCATGCTCAGATCAAGCCCACTTGTTGGGGATCAGGGATGAAAGGCCAAGGGTAGATGTGGCAAGTAGCAAGATGCTCATCATCACCAATGCTGCCACTCACAGGAGGTAATGTGGCTGCAGTTTAAGAGCCAGTGGCAGCAGCTGCTCAGCTGAAGGTTTCAGACACTCTCCACAAAAGCTCTTGCTGGGTAAGGTGCCAGAGGCCTAGCAATCATCCCATAAACCCACACCTTCAGCAGCTAGACCCCATGGTGCCCCCAAAAGACCTCCAAACAACAAAGCTCAAAATACATGGGATCTGATGCACTCAGTCAATTCCTCAACTGTCTCCATGGACCGCTGCCCATCCTATCCTTATATTAGCCCCTCTGGCCATGAAGCACTGTCTTTCTCAATTAGCAAGTTTGACTTACCAGCTGTACTACACCACAGCTCCAGTCCTGCGTTGTCTAGACAGACATCACTGATAGTTGTACTGATCTCTCAGTGAGTGTAAACACAAGAGAAACAGAGAACGAGAAGTTAACCTCTGATCAGTGGAGAAATGCTGCAGATATCCAAATAGGTACAAAACGTTGAAGGGAAAGTCAAATGCCAGTAGTGCTGCTGTTCATGCAAGAATCAGAACATTATATCCCAGAAGGAAAGCTAAAACAAATACCTGCAGAAAGGGAGTTTTTGTACTTGTTTTTGGAGCCCGAGGGCTCCTTGTTTTGTGTACAGAAAGGCAATATTGACTTTGGCAATACAGTGTACACCCTGCAGGGCTTTGAGCTTATTCCTGCTGCCCCTAGTTTGCTTCTTCCATAAATTCCTCTTAGCATTGACAGACCTTTATTAAAAAAAAAAATCTACTTAATGAGTTTTCTCACATATGTCCAAGAGCAAAAAGCAAATGCTTAACCTCTGACATCAAGGCTGAATTACCACATGGTAAGTAATGAGCAGCTACTGCTTACTGTTTGCTTTCAGAAAAGTAACCAAGTCAACATTTCAGAGAACAATTAGTGCTCCAACTGGTTTCAGCGCTGAAGTATTTTCTCTTGAAGGAATCAAATAGTTAAGGTTGTTTTGTTTTTCCCCTCAGGTTTACAGAAAAATTCTGCAAACGCAGGTCCACAAACTCTGCTGAGAACCCAGATGTTGCTGTTAAAATATATGGTCACGTATACATAACATTTAGCATTTTATATATATATATATGTAATATATGCATACACATATATATAAAAGTATATTTAAGTGTATATGAAAGAATACATGGATTGTGTTTTTTTACCCAAAAACAATTATTTGTTCTTAAGTTGGCTGCCTTCTAGTGGTACCCATCTCTGGAGTATCTGAACAATTTAGCACCATGTTTATCCAGTTTCTCAGCTCCTAGAAGGAGACATGCCTTGTATTTTCTGTATTTAATTTGTGAGGCCTGCAGTGAAAAGCTCATTGCCTTGCTTCTAATAGGTTAATAAGCTTCAGAAATGAATACTGGGCCCAATGACAACAGTTAAATACCCCTACAGTCAACATTTCTGTGGAAGAGTTTAGTCTCTGAAATGAAATTCTACCATGTTGCGCAGAATGACAGACTCTGCAGACTTAAATTTTACAGAGAGTTTTTCCTCCTCTGACTGGTGAGATTTTGGTCTTCATAACTTTCTCTCAGTCAGAATTAGATGAAGAGAAAACTTTCCTAGGCTTGGCATGAGAAATGTCGTGTCCCAAGTTACAGAGAAATATTAATGAATCTGCTAATGGACAGAATAAGGAGCTTTAATGACTTGCATCCAGCTGGCTGGAGCCATACAATCTATGAAGGACTGAAGGAAGGCTCCCAGAGGGTCTTGTGATGTGCTGATTCTCAGATAAATCCTTGGATGTGTTTCCTGGGAGTGCTCACAAACTATAGTAGATTCAGGCACCAATTCAAGAAAACAGTCTTATTCACTTTTTACCACTGCCAGATATTCAGAAGTTTTCAGCACCCAGCAGCCAGAAAAAAAAACAGAATTTCCAATTTCTAACAGTTTTACAAAGTGCTTAGTTTTAAACAGAGGTTTGAAATCCTTGAAATAGACTATTTTCTAACTGCTTTCTAGGGTACACAGTTTCTAGTATATTACACCACATTATCAAGTGAAATCCAGATTCTTGCTATTCTAAGCAGGAAAAGACTCTAGGTTCATGTGAGATCTACAAAGAGTTCTGTCACACAAACTGTATTTTATGCCTGTGTAAAGTCCATTTCAGTTTTAGATGCTTTGTGGATGCCAAATAAGATTAATGGTAGCCTTACTTTGCTATTGACTTCTATAATTTTATTGCCCTCTGGCAGTTAATGCATCTGCTTAACCACAACAGAAAAGAAAGTTGCCAGAAGTTTTTCAAAGACCTAAATACATAAATAACCCTAAAAGAGATCAAGTTCACCGGACAAATTAAAGCCCTAAGGAAACAGTCGTGTTACCACTGCAAGATGGTTCCAGCCATTGCTGGTTTCTTGAAAGTTTCACACAGAATTATATCATCATCATATTGCTATAGATCTGTCACTGCATTTTATATTGGCGTGCCACAAAATACACTCTAATTATTTTACTCATATGATATTCTTCCAGAATATGTGAGATGACATTATTAAATGAAGTCTCCCAGGTTTTTAATATTGGATAATATTACTGTGCGGAAGTATCACCTTCTGATGCTCTGAGGCAGTCTGAACAGTAGAGCAGCAGCAAACAGCAGAAAGCCCAGTTCTGTCTCCACCATGAACGGTGTGTCTGCATCCCTGCTGAGCAGACACGGCCCCTCAGCATTGTTGCAGCCACCCCTGCTGATGGACCGGTGATCATGCATCACTGGAAGCCTGCAGACATGCAAAACCATGAGGCACACCTCATTGCACAGCCAGATGTAGCCACTAGAACATGACAGCAGCTCAGGATGTCACGATGATGTGAGAATACTTCCCAAAGAACCTCTGTAAATTTCCCATGTGATAAATGTGAAAATATGAAGTATTAGGAGTTCTCAAAGCCTCAGGGTGTACATTAGCTTGTTTTTCCCCTCTGCTATGCTGCCTGCCTGCAGCCCATTCATGCAAATATAATCTTTTCTTGCTGGTTGGTTGGCTAGTGCAGGCCACTGCAAGATCTAGATGGATCAGCATGGTGGCAAACATTTAAATGCCCCATTGCACATTAGGTCCAAATTCCAATGCACACAGAAAAGCTGCACAGAGTTTTCAAACTAAAGCCTTCTCATCATTTTTGTAAAGGTTTGGGGTTGTGTTGTTTTTTATTTTTTTATTTTGTTTTGTTGAGCTGATGCTTATTTCTGAAAAACCAGAACAGACCCTAAAATATTTCAGTTTGTCTGTTTAAATCAGGTCAGGCCTGATCCCCCCTCAGGTTGTCTCTCTGATTGGCTATCTGTTATTATCATTTTTTAACTCAGACTTTAACACTTCCTGTCCTTAAAGGTATTAAATACAAAGGGAATAGATGTCGTTGGTGATTTTGACCTCTCTGCAATGCACCAAACAACTTAGATGCCTTAATATTTCTCTGTCCTTGACTCTAAAACAACAGTATAAGCAACCTGTTCCTACTACCATGTTAGAATGAGATGATCCAACTGCACACTGAGAGGCATGGTTTCAATCCTCCTTCGATCTAGAGCAATGTCCTTCACAGTAGAGGAGGAATCACAGTTTTACATTATGTCTTTCAAGATTTTTATGCTTCATCTTGGGATCTAAACTGATTTGAATCCTTTCATTGGTCTTCACAATAAATAAATAAATAAAACTAGAATCTCTTGAGTTCCTACAAGAAAGCAAGCCTGATGTGATGCTTTACGGTAGAAAGCCAGGTAGTCCCAAATGTGTTCTTGCAGTGAGTGAGAAGAAACAAATTATGCAGCTGAAAGGAAACCAAGATAATCTTCCTGTGGTTTAAAGAATCAGAAGTCTGGCACCAACTGTAAGAGATCAGTACAGTCAATGGCACTACTGGCCTATCCAAATGGAGAGGAGATTTTCATAATGCTACATAATGATAAAAGACTGGCTGACAGTTGGATTTGGATCGCTTGTGGCTTCATGTGATGAAGAATATAAGAAATACCTCAACATTTTCAGCAACAGCATTCCAGCTCCTGGCAGACAGCAATTGAGCTAATTATGTGAAAGGTACAAATGAATGAATTAGTCTCCTCTAAAGCTTGTCTCAGTTAGGAATTCTTGTATCATGAAGTAGGACAAACAAGCAAATTTTGCTACCTCAAGGCTTTCTGCTGACTAGTACCCTTGTGTCCCTTGAATAGTCTGAGTCTGCACATCTGTTAGAGGGCCAAGCCAGCCTTCAGCTCCACTTGACAGCCTTCTAAAGCACTTTCTTTAGCAAAATAAAGGCATCACTCACTATGAGAAAACTTCAGCATGCAGCCATTATTGCAGCTTTGCTGCTATTCCAGCACCTGGTTGGTTTGTCCATTCCCGGAGATCAGATTTTCACAGGTTCTGGGTGAGTCAGTGGAAAGCTCAGCCCCAGGGCTTCCCTTATCCCTTCTCTCTACCCACATGGAGATTGGATGAGCTCCCCAGCTTCACTCTTTGGTTTCCATTAACCCCTTGGATCCTCTGGAATCAATCGATGCCAGAGAAGGGCTCTCAGCTTGATTTTCAATCAACAGTTGAAATTTCCTTGTGTCTTTCCCCATAACCTGAGAGAGCTGATACTATTTACCAAGAAAGAACCAACCCTGCTGCATTGTACTGAGGTGAAAATATCTCTGAATTATTCTCTCTTGCCTACGATGAGATATTTAATATTTTCCTTTTCTCCCTGGAGGCAGCAGACTAAAAGATGAGGAAACACTGACAGGTGCAATAAAATAATAATTAAAAAAACCCTAAACAAACAGCAGAATGTACTTACCTCCACGAAGTGGAATCTGTTTGTTTTTTTTTCAGGTTTGCACAGTGCAGACAGCAATGATCTTCAGCTATGACTGAGCTCCTACAAGTACAGACTATACAAATAATAACGAGTGCAGAAAGACCATAATTGCTCACTGACCAACCCATCTCCCTGGCTGCAGTTTAGGGACTGAGAATATGACTCACTCTGTTAAGGCTGTGCTCCATTTAATTTTAATGCTGCACAGTGGGTTTTGTTCTACCTGTGCTTGGTCTCTGATGTTACATATGTACCTCCAGTGGAGGCTGTTCTCTTGCTTTATTCTGTGTTTGTGATATTTCACTGGGCAGAATGTACGCGATGTAGAAAAGTTTGGATTAAGTCATCTCAGAAGTAGCACTTCTACACCATCAAAGCACTCTAAAGCGACTTTAGACCATATCAGAAAACTATCGTGGCTCTAAGCCTCCGGCATATCAGCTTAAAAGCATTTCCTGTGGTCTCCTCATTTCTTTTGAGAATATCCTGTAAGTGATGTACAACCAGGGAACAAATACAATTTCTCAGAGTGCTTAGTTTTCACTTTGGCACAGTCTGTAGTGGTTATGTTCCAAAATCCTCAGGGGAATTGAATTATCCCAAGTCTTACTGTCCTGGACCCCTTCATCTGATTTAGCTACTGGCTTGTACACTCAGGAGTACAAGATGCACACACACACAGAGTGCGACTGTACAAACTCTGCTGAACAAAGCAGCTGTAAGTTTTCAAATTCAAGCATGCAAATTGATATTTATATTAGCATGAATTCCTAGTGCTACCTGTGCTAGTTTTCTGCAGGTCCCCTGCACAGATTGTCTCAGTGTCGTAACCCTTTTTCATTTTTTTTCCTTTTCCCTTTCATTTTTTTCTTATCTTTATGCCAGAATTCCCTACATCTCCTGGAATTCCTTTTTGTGACTAAGATCTACAGCTAGGGAAATCTGATATAGAACAGTCTCTCACTCTGTAATTCCTGCGTGGTTGTCACTGGCATGAGAGGTGAGCAAGCCCATCCTTCAGATCAAGATGCAGTACAGCCTGAATATGTTTATTCCAGCTCTTAATGCTGTTGATTATTAGAGATTGTTAGTGTGAACCGTCTTCACCTCTTTAAACCCTTGCTACTTTGTCTCTTCTCATTGGGAGGTCCCTATATTATCCCTGTAGAAGCAACCAGGGCATACAAAAATACGCTTTCAAAATGCAATAACTTTCTGAGAGCTTCTTACGAGGCTGGGAAATGCTTGACTTGTTGGAAAAGCTCTACCACTAAAATGAAGTTCCATCCTTCCCAGACAAAGTTTTCCCTTATTTCTCCTGGCTCTGGTAATCACCAGAATATTACAAAATATGTCTGAAACAGCTTTGGTTCATCTGCAGGCATCTCACTCTGATTTTTAAGACATGGCCAATCTCAGTTTGTTTAGCACTCATTTGCTCAGATGAATTCCATTCTAGGACTACATATACAAATTGAGTCTCATGCTTAATACCTGTGAAATTTTAAGAAAGAGGGCAAGACAGAGAAAACGCAATTTCATAAAGCAAAATTTCACAACTTCCTTGCCCACTAAGCATTTATTCCTCAAAGCTAATAGAAAAAAAAAAAAAACAAACAAAAAAAAAAAACACTTTGATCTCACCTCATTGTACAGAATTGATCTAGATTGCTATAAAGCCTGAACAATACAGCAAATTGGTCTGGTGAGTAAGTAGTTCAGATTTTAACCCCATAACACATAGCTGGTGGCACGTTATGGACTCCACATAAACACTACTGCCAGTCTTCATGAACTGATGGTAGGATAAAAGCCTTAAATTTACTTATAACAGTTCTGAAGGCTCAGAGGTGTGGGAGTTTAAAAGATAAATGCTTTTTTGTAAGAAGTACATCATCATCATTTATTTCACCAGCTGCAGGAAAAAGGAAAACTTCATAGAAACACAACAGAGATGATAGTTTAATGGTCTGGTAGGGTGTGTACTAAAGAAAACAAAAACCCAAGGAATATTTAAAAATGGAATGATGAATATGACCTTGACTTACTTGGGAAGAGTCAGTACAGCTGCATCCTGATGCCAGATATAAATTACAGCAAGGCAAGGTGTGCAGTGAATGGTTTAATTTGGCTTCTCTGGATCCAGATTTGGAAAGTAAAGCAGCGCATGGACGTCAAATGATGAGGAGGCCTTGACCCATCTCTGAAAAAAAAAACAAAAAACAAAGACAGTAATATTTATTTCCCAAAACCTTTTTCTTCATGATATCTTTAGATGCACAAAGATTAATAGCTGTGTTTTCGTTTCTCTCTTCCTACCACTTAATTTCAGTAGTATCTTTATAGCATTTGTAATAAGTCTGGCTATTCCAAAAGGACCTGCAGATGTTTATCAGAGGAAATTCATATGCATTTACTTGTTTGACAATTTTAAAAAATTTTTCTTCCTCTTATTTCTTATATCAAAAAAATACGCAGGATTTGTCTTGGTGGTTTAACAGTTGTGGGAAATTTTGTGCAGGTGATTGGAGCCATTAAAATAAACATTTTGCATCTTTAATATCTAGGGGACAAGCAGAAGCAGTCTGATAAAATATCACACCAGAGAAAAACATCCAAAATTCAGCTCAATTTCCTTCCACTGCTATACTTGCAGTGTGCTCTATCTGCAGTACTCTATTGAGTACAAACTCAGTAAAGCACAATCACATGTACTTGCCTAAGCAAAGAAACAAAAAAATAAAAGTGAATTTGAAGGAAGGTATTGCAGAGAAAGAGGAGCTAATGTTCACTTCTGCTGAACTCCAAAAAATACCCAGCTTCACTCTTCCATCAGCAGGAGGGTATATCGGAGAGGTAGGTCACAAAAGCACTATGATTGTCAAGTTTAATCTCCCCATAGCTCCATCCACATTACTGCATTATGATTTCTTCAGCATATCCAAAAGTCTGACTGAATAATTTTTTTTCTTTTTTCTTTTACTTTTTTTTTTTAATTTTTAAGGAAAGTCATTAATCTTGGAGGATTCAAAGTGACATTAGTACATCCAGTGATGGGGTGAGATCTATATCCAGGCAAAATATGTGCTGACTCTAGAGATGCGAATGAAAAGCTGCTTAAGACTCATTTGTGATTTATGTATGGACAGAAGTATACAAACTGCTTAGATTCTGTCCATCACCTACCCCATGTCTTTCATGGTATGCTTCAGCAACCTATCCTAGACGCATTTATTCTTGAAAACAAAGCTCAAATTCATATCTGTCTGAAACTATGCCAGAGACATAGAATGCAATTAGACATATGTAAAAAATTCCCTACAAACCTACAAATGCTTGTGGTCTGCTCAGGTTTACTTCCCTGGCAAGAAGAAAAAGAAAATTAAGACATTTGTGAAAGAGCATATGCTCAGGCATCAGGGAACAAGCAGTTTCTTAGGATCTAATGTCAGATCAGGGTTTTGAAAGATCTCTGAATCAGACAAGACATACTAATTGCCATTTGAAAGACAAGTGCCCTAAAGATTCCTGAACAGAAGAGGTTTAGATACTATCAGGAGACACACACAAAAATCCTACCGCCAGAAACAGCTCCAAGTCAGGGAAATTTCCTAATCAAAATGTTCAGAATGATACCATAAGCTAAGACATGTGAGGGAACAGAATGATACGCAGCGCAGAGCCAAAGATAAGTGATGAGTCTCTAAACACCCAGCTGCAGCTGAATAGCTGAGTATAGAAAATCACACCATATACAGTGAAAATAATGCTTCCTGATGTGCAGGAAAAATCTCTCTCCAGTACTCCTCTGCATGTCCAGATGCCAGAGGAATGCAGGTCAAATGCCCATTTCACACTACAGTCACTCCAGATCCATTCAAAGATGCTGCCCGTGTGAGGGTTATTATTCACAGAATAACAAAGTCTGTTCCCCTAAAATGTTCCCGTACTGAGGGATACTTGTGTTCTTTGCCTGACTCCTGGCAGAGGCCTGTGGCCTCAGTGTTTGGTAGAAGCTGCAGTGGTGGCATTCTGACAAAAGTTCTTGCTGCTCTGCTACTGCAGGAAGGAATGGTAACACGGACGCTCCTCTGGGGGGGGGAGCAAATCTCACACATTCTTACTGCTAAGCTGTATATGCTGTAGCAAATTGAACTTGACATGGCCTCCTATAAATCCAACCTGAAGTTCTTATCTCAGCGCATCCAGCTAGGCAATGGAATAGCTAAATGCAGAGCTGATCTTCAGCTTCCTAGGGATCTGGAAGCTCAGCTGGAGAAGTAAAAGGGCAGAGCATGTGCTGTACAATGGCCTTTGGTCAATACAGAAGTTTTCAGCACGTTCTCTTGAGCAAAAAGTTCATGCCTATGCGGGTTCAAATACTTCAGTTTGAAGAAAGCTATATCAGCATTTGATCTCTGAAAATAATGTAATCCCAACAGTTTTTGACTTAAAAGGAAAAATAAAAGGGGATGGGATGGGATGGGATGGGATGGGATGGGATGGGATGGGATGGGATGGGATGGGA
>NW_024884722.1:9119794-9205183 GCF_019232065.1 Centrocercus urophasianus
GATGGGATGGGATGGGATGGGATGGGATGGGATGGGATGGGATGGGAGAACTGCTGCCCTCCTCTCTGTTGTAAAATTCATGTATGTGGAGGGTTACATCAACTTTTACTCCGGAGTGGCCCTTGGCTTTAGGAACAAAACTACCTAGAAACCATGGTCTTGTTGCCACAGTTTGCAGTACAGTGGTAAGTGTAAATGACAAGGTCTCGAGTGCTCTCTGGTGCTGACAGACAGCTTATCTTGCTGTCCTTATCTAGTGACCTAAAAAAAAAGAAGAAAAATAGACGTGCTGGTGGTTGTTTCATTCAGTGCAAATATTCTTGCTTGCATTTTCCTCATCTTTAAAGCATTTTATAGGCATACAAAAATCAGAAGTATTATGTCTAGATTGGGCAGACTGCTTAGGTGCTTCAACATTGTTTATATTGGACTCAAATCTTCAGCTAAGGCTCTTCATATCCTGGATGACCCAGAGAATATTGTATTCCAGTTCACATTGCACAGCTGAGGAGATTGACAGCAATAATCTTTGCTCTGACCCGTACACAGCTACACAGTAACCCTGATTTTCGAAGTCTCTGATTATTGTAGCTCCTCTCTTATGAGGAACAATTTGCCCTTGGAAGCATTTCAGACCACCCTCAAAAAGTTACTGCAAGACTAATATATACAGATACAAGGATTTTATTTGCTGCTGCACAATTTTATGAGTGTGTACCGCAGAGCCTAACTTCGTGGCAAGAAGATTTATGGTGTAATTACCTTAGTATATTGTTGTACAATTTGCAACTAATGGAAAATAAATTTACTGGCTACACTTCAACTGTCAGAAAGTCTGTCTGCAGAATATTATGAGAGTGGAAGGAATAAGTGCTTCTTTTCATGAGTGGGAATGCTAAATGACAGGCGTCACTTAACCTGATCAAACATTTTAAGCTTGATCAGTTACCCATAGCCTAATAAGCAAAGTTTGATGTCAAGAAAATTAATTATGGCTCATAAAAGAATCAGAAGCATTTCATCTTAAGAAGCAAATAAAAAACTGCCCAGTACACCTACACCCAGGAGAGTTAAGATGAGTCAATCACCTTTCAAGCCAAGTATAAGAATTAAGAGTTCCACATCCTCTTTTAATTGCTTTAATTGACAGTGTTTCCCAGTGGACTGATGTTTCACTTGGCCTCTTCTTTTTCCAAGTTGAAAAAAAATGCATCTGATAAATAATAATGTAATTAGATTTCCAGTTCACTGATTGATGTCTAACATCCAGTACTTAAGAAGAGCAAAAGCAGAGACTTGTCTTCAGTTTTGATATAAGACCTTTTGATGGAGAAAACTTCATTCCTATCAAATGTTTTGCAACTGCATTTCTCAGCAACTTGCCAGATCAGTTCAACTCAGATATCTGGTGGTAAGCATCCCTTTCATTAGAAGCAGAGAAATTAGAAGCATGGAGAAGGATGGAAGAGTTCAGTAACGGTTTTCAGAAGCACTAGCACTCTAGCACCTTAATTTAGGAGGAACCCAAACTCAAGTTCCTTGGAAAGCAAATGAAATTTTCCTGTTGCAGTGGAGACGCATAAGCTGCTACAATCTGTCAGGCAACTAAGTGAACTTACTGTGTTAAAAATCAGAATTAATGTGATTTTTTTGTTGTTTATTTTTTGAAATAACAGATGGACTGAAACAGAGTGGACAACCCAGGCTGTGCCAGTTCCTTCCCACAGTTTCTACCTATAGTTCACTGTGTTTGGACAATCCTAGTTAATAGCTCTGGAATCCTACCACACTATTGCTAAATAATCAGTAATACAATACATCTACATCATAAAAACTTCCTCTCGCCTAATAAAATTGTATCTATTAAGAAATAAAAACACAGAACAACCTATGTTCCGTATTGGAAATGCAATGAAAGGAAAGTAGACTTGGAAAAATGCTAAGTCAGACTCTCATCCAGGATCATGCACAGTATTAGCATTCTCTACTTTATAGATAATGCATTATACATAATAGAGCATTAGACTAATAATAAAATGATGCTGTATCCCATATCAGTAAGACCAGTGGCAAGTTTTTCCATCCTAAATATAAACAAAAAAAAACATATTCAGGTCAGTTTAAGTAATCAGCTATCATCTCATCCCATGTTCAGCAAATAGAAGCTAAACACTTCATGTGCTAATATGTTTTGAATTCAAGTGTAACGGTGACTGTCTGTTCTTTGAGAAAGTCATCACCCTATACAACAGGAAGATTTGCGTTTCCTTCAGTAAGTTTTCAGTAAAGATCCTTCCAAAGGCAGTAAAGCATTTACCTTGGTTTCTCATTACTTGCCTACCTCTCTCCAGGCTTCTCAACTCTTCATGCATGTGGACTATTAAGCAGCAATCACAGATCACAGAGCTGCAGGGGTTGAAAGAGATCTCTAGAGATAATCAAGTGCAACCCCACAGACCTTTACCCTTACCCTGATATGAAGGGTCCCTGCATGGGAACAGAGACAATCCTGAATACTCATTGAAGAATTCAGATATGAATTTCCCAAGCAATAATAATAGTAGTAATAATAGTAGCGGCAACATGACTTCTATTTGTCTCTGGGCACAAATTTGTGTATTCCTTTATTATATCTTGTAGGTATATTTTAGTGGGATATACATAGGTGACAACGCTTTTACAACTTCTTGTCTCCTCTCACTAAGTTACTTCAATTTCATGGCACTTTTCAGAGGAGGGATCATAACTCATACACAAGAAAGCACAGCACTAAGTTCCATTACCCTGCAGTCTGAGACATGCTGGATACTGAAGCATATTTTAGCATGCACAGTATGTTACAGGGGTGCAGGAGCCTGTGACCTGAGATATTTCAAAGCTATGTAAGACAGCCTGTTCTCTCGTGCTTGGTCCACGGAACTCCAGGGTGCCCAGAACATCAGTATCAAAGGTCACATCTGCCAGCATACACATCTCTCTCATTACTACCCTACCAGAAACAAAAATAAATCATTTAGCCTTTTCCTTGTCTGAGTTCCCTTTCCGTTAAAAAAAGCAATGGCTTCTTGGTGTCTCCTCTAAAAGAAGTCTTCCATTCAAATGTGTGGACAAAAAGAAAGGCCTTTTGTGGTAAAAATGGAATATATTTCAGAGAGAAGGATCTTCTCTTCTGCAAGCTTATCGATGGTGATGACATCGAACACGTTTTATCTATCAAGGCAACAAAAATTACATGAGCCTAGTGCCTGAAACAGCAAATCAACCATTTCCTAACTGATTAGAGTTTTAACAGTTTTAGCAACAGTTACTTAAGAAAGATATTTAAGGATATGTTATAAGTCCCCATGGTTCTATAAACTTAACTACGATGAGCATGTACAAATACATGAAATTCTTGGAAGAAATCGGATTTTAATGTGAGCACAGAGATAAAAACACACATTCAAGTTGTGAGACTTTTATGTGCTGCTTTTCTCTGAGTTAGTTTTCACAGAGTAAAGTACTTGAGTTGGGTTTCAGAGAGGGAGTGGGTCTCTTTTGTGCTCCACTGAGCTGGAGGCAAAGAAATGAAAAACAAGTGATACCTCCCAAAGGGTTAATTTCTTTTAAACTGCAGGTTGCTGTGAGGCAGCCTTTCATAAAGCAGTCTTCTCTGCTTCCTATGAATTTAAATACGGCTCTTAAAAATAATGTGAGTTTGGGGGTGAATAGATCTAAATAACCTTGCATTGCTGAAATTATTCACATAACATTAGTCCATTCCTGAGTGTGATACTAACAAGCATCGTGCTCAGATAGGGAATATTTATGTATACAATATTGACTTGAATGCCAAATATCTGAGCCTCCTGCTTTAACAAGCTGTACCCTAAATGAGTGCTATTATAATAATTATGTAAATAAACCAAAGCTGACTTTGAAGATCTGATTACGAAATGAGAGCATAGAACACAAGAATTGATGAATTCTGCTGCTGCACAGAAGCTTATTCTGCGTTAAACCCTTGTAACCATTTTCTTTCTGTATTGCTTATGGGATATTGCAAATGCCAAAAAATTCTGTGCTTCTTTCACAATGCAGAGCACTCCTGGCTAGGAGGTGGTCAGCTCAGCTGTAGAAATGGGGAGGCAGGTAGGAGGCAGGTAAGAGGGAAGCTCTGCATGCTGATGTGGCTTCTGACTCAGATTTCAAGGGGACACCAAGGTCTTCCCCTTTGCCCCCACTTATCTTAATGTACCATGTGTAGGTCTCCACATCTGTGCAGTGAAGAGCTCCATGGAGCATTTCTGTATTTGCTGCCTCTTGGGCTAACCTGAGTTATAAGACTCAGTGGGGGCATTTCCCAGGAAGTAAGATCCCTTTCTCCTTGAGTCCATGAGCAAGCTTGCTTGTGGAGTTCATGCAGCCCACATACAAGCTCCATGAAATGAAGCCTGGAAAGATGGAAATAATCTCTTGACCAAAACAGCTGTATCTCTTTTGTCTAGCTGTAACCCAGTAGATAATGCTGTGGTCTGTGAAGATTTTGTTCTGCCTCATCCCTGATCCAGACTGACTTGCTAGCTAAGGACTAAATCAGATTCACACTCAGAGCCTTTTTGAAGATCCCACTCAGTTCTATCTGTATCCAATAGAAACACAGCCCAAAATCACTAATCTGCATTGACAAATTTTGGCAAGAACTCTTCCATGTGCAGTGGACCTCTAGAAGACCCTTCTGTTTACTGTTACACAAATCAAGTAATGATCCAGATTTACTGCTGCTGTGAAGGACAGTGACAGTGCCCAATAAAGATGCTAGCACTTACTCCTGCTTATGTCCTTGAAGGTGTGTAATGCACTAAAGACTCCCATCTGCAGCCCTCTCCTATCCACTTCTCTCTTCTTGAAGAAGTTGCTTGCTTTGATTGCTTTTATGGCTCACATCTTCCATTGCAAAAGGGTGACCATCAGTTTTCAGTCCTGTAAATCAGTGACCGTCAGGCTTTCCTAGAACCCATACCTCAAGCTGAAGAAGCACCTCCACGAGAGCTGTCCTTGCCACCCAGTGGCTGTAAAGCAGCATCATGTACCAGCCTAATCTCCTGTAGGATTGAGGAATGAAGGCCAAGCACCCTTCAGAATGGTACTGGGGCGACTGAAGTAATTCACACACCAAAACTGGGGGGTGCCAGAGAAAGACCATGTGCTTTCTCGTGCTATGTGCATCTGTATTTTCACTCTCCATCCATTATTTAATCAAGTGACTCCAGGCAGTACATATATATGCTATCCAGGAAATTCAGTTTCCCCATTAGGTGGCTGTGGCTTTACAAACAAAGGCTGTCAACTAAAAATTATCACTTTAATCCCTTTTTTATTATCATTATTTTGTTTTCCAGATTGCAGTACTAAATTCCCTGCTGTTGCCTTTCTATTTTATCGGCCCAGAGTGGGTCTGGTTTACTGCAGACAGCTTTTCTCTTTCATCTCATTCATGTTAGGCAGACGCCAGTAAGTAGCAAAGGAAATTCTCGCTTTGGACAAATGCAAACCAGATCTGACTGGCTGTCTTCCATGAAGTTCCCCCATGCAGATTTCTTCTCCATTACTAGCATGATAATACGGGATGACCTACATCTCCTGCACTGGAAGTTTGCTAATAGCTGCAGGGACAGCAGCTCAGTAATCCAAAATAAAAATCAAAACTGTCCAAGTCTTTTGTGCAGTGCAGAAATCTGGCCTTACAAATCTAACCAAATCTTGCCTGTTATATTTCAATGGACTTTTTTTTCATCAGTATTCTCTCCTTGGTCTTCCACTCCCCCCACAGCTGAGCACTCCTCATGTTGTCAGGGCCCTGTCTGGCAGTGATCCACCAATACCTACTCTCTGTTGAAGTCAACACACCCAAGCCACACTAAACCAACAAGTTTACATTACTTGAAATGAAATCCCAAAGCCATCCTCTCCCACATCCTTGGGGCTTATGTAAATACCCAAAAACATTACTTAGGCTTTTTTTTTAATGGATTACTGAAACCGTGCTAACAACTTGTATCACTTGTTGATTCTGTTCAGAATCAACATACTTTTCATGCACTGAACATAAAATATTGTTTTGGGAATGGCAGAAGTGAAGCCAAATTCAGATCTGCATAGCTCTAAATTACTCAGAATTTGCATTTGCAGTCCTTTGCTTCTGCTGTAGATCAGACTCTTAATTCCCTGTTATTTTGCTGCTATCCAAAAGAAATAGGAGCTACATTATTTTGTGCATTACCTATACTCAGGAGAATATGATGCACCGGAATGCAAGTTCAAGTAAAGCAGAAGGAATGTTTGACTGATACTTCATCCCTTCTATTTTATATATATATTGCTTCAATTGCAAGTCTCGATACTGCCCACTGGACTGTTAGCAGGATCCTTCCAGATTCTGCACTCTTAATTGACAGATATCTAAACAGAAAAAGAAAGTATTAAACAATATGTCATTTTTCCCCAGGCCCCATACTCAGAGAAGTTATATGGCAGAGCCCAAACTGAAAATTAAGTCCTCCAAATTCCATGGTCACTGGGTATCTGACAGCCCTTTTGCAGGAGATTACTAAGCCCTGGGGAGTGGCTGTACTCTCATTACACGCTCTCTGCTAACATCTCCCCCCCCGCCAGCATCCAACAGATGCTGCACTCCTCTAGCTCCAAAGAGTTCCTTCATTTGCTGTGCTCCATTAAACAGGTGCAGTCTTCTACCCCAGAACCTGCTGTATTCAGTGAATAAAGTGATCCTTGTTGATAAGCTGCAGTTCATAAAGTCCTTTGAGAAAGCAAGATGCTACAGAGATATGACTACGTCCTCCAGTAGTACAGCAGGGCTTCATGATCTCCAACTTTCTCTCTTGTTTCTGAGTCACTCCTATCCTAAATTTTTTAATACCCATAAAGACCCTCTTTTTCCATAGAAAAACCACTAGCAGCCACTATTATATCTTGACATCCCCAAAACTCTCATCTCCCTCAAAATCCAAGGGTGAATGCCATCTCTTAATGAAGTGAATCCTATGATTTGTTCTTGAGAAGGTAAAAAGGTCCATGACTCATCTGTTGCACGTCACCTCTTCCCACATCCTACCAAACCATTCCTCCAAGTTATTTGAAAAGCCTGTCCCAGGAAAAGGATCACAGAGCTGCCAGAGAGGCATGAAATTGGTTTTCCAATTAAAGCGATGAGTCCATGACAACTTAGCTGAAGGTCTGCTCTGGTACGTTTGCACAGCACTCTGCACAGCAGAACATGACATATTTTAACACTAGACACTAATGGGATCAAAAGGATAAGCAATAAGAGTCAAAATTACTGGTGTTGGTCCATAAGGTTTTCAGCCTGGAAATATAATCATTATCACAAGAAATCCTTTTCCCTTCTACTGGTTCCAAACTTATTTGTTAAAAGTATCAGCGATATTGATTATAGCATTGCTATGAAGCATAAAGCAGGTCTTTAGCATGATACCCACCAAAAAATAGGGAAGATCTTTGTTCCAGTTCCTCTTTCCTCCAGCCTAGGTCAATTTGCATTGCTCTCTCTGATTTATTCATCATTTATTCATTGCCTTTCCATGAAACATCCCAAATGAAATTGAACTGCAACTTCTGAAGAAGGAAAAAAGAAAAAACAGGAAGAAAAAAAAGAAAAAAAAAAGAAAGATAAACCTCTGGCTTTGTTCCTGCACTGACACTGCTTAATATTACTACAGCTCCAAGACAAGATCCTTCTTCGCATTGCCATGCCAATAGTTGCTCTCAGCCAAAGTCCTGTCTGCGCTGAGTGGCCAACACTGAAAGTCTCAGAAAAGGTTACAAAATTGCCATAATTGTGTAATAATTCCCCTTAAGGGAAGTCTGTTCCTAGTTACAGGATGTTAGTAGTCAGCTTAATCATTCACGTACAGGGCTAATGGAAGTAAGGACAAGAACACCCATCCGCAGTGTTTAAGTGAAGGAATCAAAGAGATGCTTAAAAAGCATCTTGCATCCCAGACACATTTTCTTGTTTTTAAGCATCCGTTCTGTTCCTCTCAATAATTCATGCCAAGGTGATCAGGGTCTTCAGAATTTGCACAGCCAGAAGGCAGAAAAGCTGTGGTATGTACAATCTTAACAGCACGATGCAAGTTTATGTTTTCTGGACACTTATGTCCCCATAAAAGACCATGCTTTTCCCTTCCTGAAGGCATAGCTTTCTTCCAAAGAGTGATTTTTACATTGCCAGCAAAGGCTTACCCAGGTCCTCCACTTGGGAATGTCCAGGGCTCTAGACAATGCCATTGCAATCCCACTGAAGAAGATACCAGTAGGCTGGTGGTTCCATTTGAAACCACCAATGTCTGATGAGGTGGAATCATGCTTACATTTTTTTTATCATGGATTGCAGGTTTGTCAGTAAGCCCTCAGTGTAATTCCACGTTAGTCTAGAGTTCTTTCCAACTACATCGCAGAAAGTATAAACGAAAGCTGCCATATCCCATCCCCTGGGCTGTCATATAGCATAGAAAATGAGCACAGCTGAACTGGGCTGGACGAGCAGCCCATCAATCACACTGCCTGTCACCAACAGGCAGAGCCTCCAGCTGTTTGTGTCCTGCGTGCACACTGACTTCACCCAACAGCACCTTGCAGCAGGGAGTCCGACAGCAAACATGCCCTGAACTTCATGACCTTTGCTTAAGGTGATGGTAAGTAACTAAGACTTCCAAGGGAAATCTGAAAGGCTCAGATTACACACAAACTATAAAATGAGTAATATGCACTTACGCATTTTAATGGGACTGCCAGTGGCCAATTTGGTGCACTTTAGACCCCTATTAATAGCTGGACTCCACAGACAGATGAATAAAGCACACTTCTCTGGAGTAATAAAACAGCAAGGGAGGACTGACCGGGGATGGACTCTGTTCATCTGTGTTGCTCAGTAACATGTAACTACTCCATAAACATTGTTGTTGCTTTATCAGCTCTTTCTGGCGTTATCTGTGGCACAGAACGTTAAACATATTGACCAGGTGGTGCCTTTTGTGATACATCTATTAGTACATGTCCTTGAATTAATACCACGTTTTGCAGGTACCTCCCAGGTAAGTGATTGAAGGAACACTTCCTCAGGGAATGGGGTGGCACAAGAGCAAAGGAGGGAGAACAGAAGGGAGGGAGGCTGAGTTTCAGTGCAGATAAGGAGCTGCAGTTCTCATACACAAACAGTATGAACAGAAGTGGCTCACCTTGAAGCAAATATGGTTGGGCAGACTTCAGGCTTTGAAAGTGGGCTGGAGTTGGATCCCATTTCAAAATCTGCCTTTTCTTCCCAGGTGGGTCCAGTCCCATTCCAAGTCCTGCTAAGCTCCCTCTGAGTCAGCACTTTCTTCACCCTCTTACCCAGGTCAGACTGCCTTTCTCTCTCAGTCCTGACTTCTTCAGCAACCCCATATGGCATTGGTGACTGCAGCTCTCTCTGTTCTCTTTTCCCTGTGCTGCAAATATAAGGGTAGCAAGGGAAACCTCACACAGTCCCCAGGGTTGTCTTTGAACTTACGCTGCTGCTTTGTTGCAGAATTAGAAAATGCGTTATATTTACAAAAACATTCTCATCAGATATGTATTTTAGAGGTCACTGCAATGCATCTGTAAATTGTAAATGATGTTGTCAGCACGCATAGAGACAGCTAGCAGCCAGAATGATTCTCCCCATCCATTTTCTTACCCCTTTTCCCCTTCCTAATTGCCTTCAGCAAGCCGCCTTACCCAACTCCACTCCCATACTTCATCAGTGTGAGGGCTCAGCTTCACAATTTTCCAGCAGAAATTAATGCTGAGCTTACACAGAGCTGTTCAGCTGGAAAACACTCTACTTCTGGTTTTGTGGCAGCTGGTGCTGTTAGAAAACGGACATGGTGACCATCGGCTCGTTTCCCATCGATCGCTAAGCATCTTGATAGGAAAACAGCCTTCCCTAACAAGTGCTCTGGAACGTGCTTTCAGCCCCTGAATGCAATCAGGGCTGAAGTTTCATGCTTATTATAAACCTAGTGCAATTAGCACACAGCAGTAATACCTGTGATCCTGCAGCATCAATATCTCCCCAGCTTTCCTTTGGTTTCTATTTTCTCTCTTCCTCCCTCTCAACACTGCTTTCCTTCCACTGCCTCTAGCCCTAGAGAAGACCCTGTTTTGTTTTTCTTTCTAGTCTTTACAAAGGATTTGCCCTCCTCCTATTAATTCTCTCCCCTGTTTTCAACATGCTAGACAAGAAATTCCTGACAGCTGCTCTTCCCATGTTGTGTTTTGCTATTATCATTTTGTTTGCGTGCACGCAAGCGTGAAAGAGAAATCCAGCGACATGGCTTGAATCTGACACTAACTGGAGGCAGAGTGAAACTCTCCATCTCCCCTTGCAACAGCTGCTTCCCTGAGAACCGGTGGCAGAGAGCAGGTTCACCGTGCTGGGAGCACCTGGGAAAGCCCAGAGCTGTGCTGTGACACACAACTCACCACTGGATTTAGTGATGCCATACAGCTGCACTTCTACCTTCATGGCTCTGCTGTTGATCTGTGCTGGTTTTTCACCTTTACAGTGGATTTAATGAAGAACTGTTGAAATTTTTCCACTTTTGCCTTTATTCCCTCTTCAGATTCACAGCACATCTCTCCCCACTACACATACTGGTGTGTATTGCAGCCTATCTCCCTCTTGCCCTAAGATGTACAACTGCAGCTGCACAGCTGGTACAATGCCAGGGCCAGAAGCTCTCCCACACTGACCAGAAATTTTAGCTGACAGTGATCTTAGGCTAACAAGGATGGTCATTGACATAAATCACCTGTTTTTTAATAAAAATAACTACTGAATCTTACAAACTTTATCCATAATCCATTACCTCTGAAACATCCTTCTCTTCTTTGTGACTCAGCATCTGGTAGACAGCTGAATCCAAGCTCCTATAGTATTACATGAAACCCTTCTCCAGAATGATTTCTTCATGCATTTCCTAGCACTGAACAAAACCACAGAGAGTAGTTGAGTAAAAAAGGCCATAATTCAGAGTATCATAGCAACAATGGTAAAATATGTGCTTCCTGCTTGTTCATTTTGATTAAGAAAATTATTCAGAAGGCATCAGATGTTTGGGAAGAAATCCATCTTGTGGTTTGTTAATCGGAAGAACAATACACTCCAGACCATTGAGGGAAGTAGTTTTCAAAGCTGAAAGGCACTGCGAATTGCTTTCCAAAGGAAGCTGATAAAACTTACAAGCACTTGTCAGCCTGACATTTCACACTGCCTATCAGTACTCACATCCAGAAAGGTCCTTAAGCATACACTTAATTTTAAGCATGTGAGCACTAAATTTAAGATGAGTACATTGGCCTTCAAGATGAGTGCGTTTGTAATACTTTTAATATTTTTAATTGCTTTTCATTGTGGAAATCCAGCTTAGATAATAACAACGTGCTTACGGGCTTAGCAGTCAAAGGGAGGCTCACTGCCTCCCCTCAGTACTTTCCCTCTCACCACCTTGCTCTGCAGCCCCACACAACCCACCCTGAAACCACCACCATCCCCTCCCTCCTTGGGCTCCTGTGCTGCTCCCACCAACTTCACAGTATTTTTTGAGATCCTACCTTCCCATGCAGCCATCTCCCCACAGTCCCACATTTCCACATCCTTGGGTTCACTCCCGTTCATCAGCACCTTGAAATGCCTCAGGAATTCTGCTGAGAAGTTTTGTATTGACTCTTGCTCATGCACATGATGTCTCAGCTGAGGAAAGGCTGCATTTCAGCTGTCTTTGCGTAGTTTATCAATCTGACGTTACTCTGGGATTCCTAGTAAAGTTGCCCCATCGATGTTAATTGTTAATAATCTAGTATAAATTATTGTTTGCACAAGAGTATCTCGCATGGCAGATGTTGCTAGCTCTGCTAGCAGTCCATTTTAGCAGAACAATCAGCTCAAAGTATGAAAGGCAAGTATGTTTCTGTCCTGCTGCATGGCTTGATCAGCATGAGGCAAGTGCATTTTTTCAGTATGCCTTTCTTTTGGAAACAAGACAGGTAAGGACAGGACGCAGTCGTAGGGGGATGGTGAGCAGATCAGCTCAGTCTTGTTCATCGCTCGGGAGAGAGAATAACTTCAGTTCTTCTTCCAGCTTCTGGGAGATCCAGTACTGTTAGAAGGACACGTGTTTTATAAATCAGGAATGGCAGATAGAAAGCAATTGAGTTAGATCCCCAAAGCTTTACTAAGATAGATGATCCCTGAAAGTACAGCTCGGATATTAAACGTAGTGAGAGTATAATTCTTAATTTCTAGGCATCTGTGAGAATAGTTACCAGCCTTTGGGGAGTATTGTAGTGACTGTAGCTGGTAGATCTCTAAATGAGACAATATTTCCTTTTGATATTGCATCATTAAGATAACTGATTCCTATATGCAGCCAAATGTTTCATATAACTCTTTCCTCCCCTTTCTTAATATGTGCAATAGTGAAAGAGCAGCACTGGAGGGATTTAGTGGTTCTATCTCTCTATGAGTCTGAACTGTGACACGGAGAACTCGGTGAGTTTATTGATTTTAATTTCTTATATTTGGGATTTATCCTCTCAGTTTTTATTTAATGGCTGAGAATAATCACAGGGTTGATTTGGACGTTGGCTACCCAAGGGCAAATTTCAGAACCTCATTTCTTCACCTGCATTTGTTTGTTTGCTTCTGGATGGATACCAGCTGCTGGGCTTTGATCCAGGCTTTGATCAAGAGTGGCTAAAGGGTGCACTGTGAGAGAGCAGTCCTCTCTCAGCCTCAATAGCCAGAGCTGAGAGTAGCAGGGCCCTTAAGTGGATTTCCCTGAGCATCAGAGTGAAAGATCAGGCATTCCCTTTGAAGATCCTCTGTTATTGAAATCTAGATTCTGATCCTTGATTTGGTCTGAAGACCCTGAGCCACAAGACACACAGTAGGGTCTCCTAGAGTGTGGAGGGATTTGAGAGACTGGGTTTGCTGTCTGTGGGTGGTTGGGTATTTTCTTTTTTCTTCCCTAGGAAAACAGTTGGAATGGCCCTGAATGCAAAGGATAAAAATGCGTGGTGAGAAAATCCACTTTCTTAGGTTGTTACATAAATACCAGCATCTTTCCTTGTAGTAGTGAGAAAAAGCTTACAGAGTTATCGCTCTAAACCAGAGTCAGCATTTCTTGGGCTATTTCAGTATAGTAGGATTGCTCAGCCAGGTTGTTTCCTTCCTGGAGCATTTAAGGACTGAGCTAATAAAGTGCTTTATGACTGAGAGTTCCTGTGGCAACACAGGGAGGATGAGCTATGAAACAAGAGATGGAGAGTATCTGTCATCCTTGGAAGAGGTGTTTTCTCCTGTGGATGCAGCACTGAACTTTGGTGCCAAGAGGATTCATCTCTGCCAACAATTTGTTGTTTCCCCTTTCTCACTTAACTGTTTTCTTTCCCATGGCACTGTTTTCATCTTCTTCAATTTTCTTAACATCTGTAAGGCAAGTATTTGTACCCTGCTATATCTCTTCTCTGCATTCCAACATGCAGAGCTCTAGCCACAAGCTGGACACTGCTGTAAGGTATTGCTGGCAGAGAGAATTATTTGCCATAGCTTGCTAGGAGTAATGAATTCTCATAATGACTTTTGCACTTGACTGTGTTGTTCCAGTAATACAGGGATTGATGTAAACCTTTCTTTAAAGACTGCTCTCCTTCTGCCCTTCCTTGTTTCTTTGTCTTTCTATCCTCTCTTTCTTTCCCTTCTTTCTTCCTGCACCCACAGGGAGGCTTTTACAGCTTCCTCCATCTTCTACTTGAAGGGCAGGGCTATGTCCAGTGTCCATTTTCAGTTTCCCCACACATGTGAAGGGCCAGCATACATTCATGAACTCATTTCTTCCTGCTGTGAGATTTCCTTGTTCGAGCACTCTGTTTTCCTTGGCTCAGGCCATAAGACAAGAAGGAATCTTTACATGGAAATCTCTCACCACATGTCTTAGCAAGAGATCAACTGCATCCATAATTGCAGTCTGAACTTGGAATGTGGTGACAAATCCACATTTCATGACCAAACATAGCCTTTGCCATTGCTGAAGGATAAAGTAGACTCTAACAGCATTAAATATGGTCCCTTATCTATTGCTTTCGTCAAGCTGTCCATTTGTATGTATCTAAAGAAAAGTTGTGTTGTTTGCTTCTCATGATGCCTAGTTTCCTGGCAAAGGAGTTTTGGTGTATTTGTGGCACTTCTGTTCTTGGCCTTCCAGCTTATAATACAGGCAGCAGCAAGTCAGTATTTTGCTCTTTGATTCTCAGCTTTACAGCTTTTTCAGTCTTGGAGAAGACCTTCCTAAAACCAGAGATGTCCATTGCACACTGATCCACAACGCACTCAGTGTTCAAGCTTTGCTTTCTTCCAAGGACCACTTAAATGAAGATAAGGCACTGACTTGTCCAATGGCAGGATAATGCACATGGGGACAGTTCTGCCACATTGTCTTCAAGCCCAGATGTCACACCTGAGACCTGTGTCACCTTAAGCATCTTGTCAAAAGTGCCAGAATATTCTCTTTGAGCAGTAGCTTTGGAGTAATCCTAGTATTAATTAATCCTGAAATCAACCACAGCATATTTTAATTAAACAAAGCACAAGCAGAGTAGGAGGGGAAGCGATGAATATGATTTCATCCTTCCATGTCAAATGCAGGCTATGACAGGTGGAGAATGGGGAATACTAATGAAATGGGAAAGGATGAGATCGGTTCCTTCACTGCCTGGAATGCCTCACCATTCGGTTATCCTTCACCCCAGGTAGCTCTCAGGCTATTCAACAGCGTTCACTTGCTTTTGCAGCCATGACCTCAATCAGCCCCTCCCTCAAGCTGGTTGCATGCTGGCTCCTATCCAGCTCAGCACTCCTCACACATGAGGATTTCCTCGGACAAAGCTGCTCTAAGTCTTCCTGCCCCTAAAAAAAATAACTTCTATTTCCAGTATCAGACTGAACATACTCATTGCTCATGAACTGTATAACTACAGTGAATACTACCTGCTGATTAAATACAGATGTAAAGTATCCTTTTTCTAAGACTACAAAAATTGCAATTATAAAACAAGAGCCTTCTCTTCACTTTTTTTTTTTTTTTCCTTAAGATTTGTCTCTGCTGATCTGTTTCTAGAAGGGGTAAATTACCGTTTAGCAGCCCCATGGTAGCTTAGCTAAACTGCTTATTGTGCCGACTAAATTGACTTATGCTTAGTTTGATAGGTCTCCGTTACACTGTGCAATGGAGATATAATTCAAGACAATGGAGCATCATTAGCCTTTATGATTGCACTTGAATCAGATCGTAGGTGGGTTCATGGGCTGAAGTCCAGGAAAAGCTGTTTGCTCCAGGTATCTCTGCAGAAAGATAAAGCAGGCAGCTGAATAGGGCAATGGAGATGCATCATTCTGGGAGGGTTCTCAGAGGGGCTTCAAGGAGAACAAAAGAAGAGGTTTGGTAGCAGAGAAGAGAAACAGCTGAGGACTGAACAAAGAGAAAACAATCACTGTCAGAAACATTCTCATGGTCCAGAAGTCAGACATCCTTCTCACATCAAGCTCCAGTACCTTATGCCACACTTTCATAGAACCATAAAATCATGGAAAGGCTTGGGTTGGAAGGGACCTCAAAGACCATTTAGTTCCAACCCCCTGGGCACTGCCGTGGGCAGTGTGGCCAACCAGTAGTTCAGGCACTAGATGAGGTTGCCCAGGAGACAACCTGCACACAAGACACACCTGAGAGAAGCAGCTGTACATGTGTACCAACAGAGATGCTTCCTTAATGCAGTCTTGCTGGGACATGCCCAGCCCTGATTCCTCCACGGGGGTTAAGACCCACAGCAAGGCTGGGGCAGCTCAGAGCCCCTGCCCTGCAGGGAAAACATTTCCCTGCACCATCAAACCGGATCAGACCAGACCAGGCCAGCAGTTATGCAGCAAATGTATTTCAGATGCTAAGCACTGACAAATAATTGCTTAAAAAAAAAAAAAAAAAAGAAGAAGAAGAAGAAAAAAAAAACAGATCTAGGAGATACAAATCTAAGGAGAAACAAACAGCCCCTTGGTGACCAATATAACAGAGTCAGATGCTATCAGATGCATAAAAATAACCAAATCCTCTATTTGACCACTGTTTTCTCCCCAGTATTTACAGCTGTGCATTTCACCCACCTCCCAAGCAGCCTGCAGCCCAGCTCCACATCATGCTGGGAAAGAAATACTCTTCCTGTGCAAAGAAAACCAGGAGTTCTGCACGTGAACTCAGCTCTAAACTAACAACATTTTTTTTCTGCTATGGTTGATTTTTTGGCAGATTAGTGAGTTGAATCAGCATAAAGGGAGTCCTGCAGGTGCCGGAACTTGCACAGATAACTGGCAGCATCTTAACAGCCAGTTTAATGATGAAGGATCAGTGAGCAATAGGCAGCAAGGAGATGATCTTACCTCATTTTATGGTACTGTTAGCCTGTAAACCAGGTAGAACAGTGGCAATACTTCAGCATTTCTTGATCTGAACTGGCATATATAGCAAACAGAATTTATACATTAGCTGTAATAAATTATGATCTATGAGATGTACAATACAGTTTCTACATAAAGAAGCATAATATAATCTATATACGGGTATAATATACAATATATTGTATAACTGTATATATATAACCTACTGTGTATTATGTATGTGTGTGTGAAGCAGCACATGGCCACATGGCTGGTCGCATCATAAAACCCAGCCAGCAGCCCCCATGGTGCCATTAGCCCTGCTAGTGAAGGAGTGAGTCACAGCCTCGGCCATGGCTTCCCCTTCTTCCAGAGAGCCCCAGGGTGGAAGTTCGATGCTTGCTGTCTGGATTCTTGGAGATTTTCTCCCTTTCTGTCTTTTCTTCTTTTTAACTACGCAGCGAACCATATGGTGCATCACCATCTGATTAGCTAACAGCTTTGGAGCCTGTGGGAATTACTGTATCCAATGCTTTTATAGCAAGTGTTTGCACTACTTTTACCTGCCACTCTCCACACTGATTAATTCCTGCCCTCGGGATTTTATTTACTTTACCTTTATAAATAAATTTTTATTTACCTCTTTTTTTTTTTCTTAACTTTCAACTCACTTTCCCTCCTGGATATTTGTTAGCAAGAGAAGTGTGGGTCGTGTTGTGTTTTCTTTCACTTTTATTATATATTAAAAGAAGATTGATAATAATGGCTGTTTAAAATGGGGTGGTACAGCAAGAGGACTTTCAGTTCACTTAAGATAACCTACTTAAGGCTACTCCCGTCATATTCTGCATTTGCTTGCTTGTTTTCTTGTCATTTTTTCCCTTTAGCAATATATCTTTCTGAAGAAGTCTGCTGGGCAGCAGCCCTGGAGCCTGCAGGATGATGTCTGCAGACCAGCTCTCCCTCACTTACCTCTCAGAAAGTATCCCTGCAGGAAGGCGACTGCTGATGAGTGCTGTCCTGAGGAAGAGGGCAGGGTGCCTCCCCCAGGCCCTTACAATTCCCCCCACACATAGTGTCCTAGAACTTGGTCAAAACTTAGTCACCAAAAACTTGATGACTTTACTCCAAGCCTGCTTCTCAATACATTCTAATACTGAAATGTGTAAGTTTCCCTTCAATTTTTAAAAACACTAACAAAAACATGAAAGTCTCATAAGCACAGTCATTACTGCTTAGCCACTCACCATTCTAGGCAGAACGTTGCTCAGGAAGGAAGACTTAAGCATTGCAATCACGCTGGCAGGAGACGTTTGTCCAAGGCATAGACCTTCCTGAAGCCAACAGCAATACATCAGGGATAAATTCATCTGTTGGACAAAGAGTTTGACAGTCCTACCAGGTCTGGCAGGGAGCTCCCAAGGACTCAGCGCTGACCTAATTTTTCTCCTCTTCGTATGAGTGGCAGTAGGTTCACCAAGCATGAAGTGGGAAAGAAAGCTTTGTAAAATACCACGTTCTCCTCAAGCGGAAACGTGGAAAATTGCTGGCTTGGATTCATTTCAGAATGTGTGCAAAAATCTGGTGTAAGCAAGATTTCAGATTTTGATGAGAAACAGAATAAACCAAAAAAAACCAAAACAAAACAAAACAAAACACAACAGTAAAAAATAGCCTAATTTTAAAACTGCATGTAAAATGTATATATGCTTAAAATTGAAATCTTGGAGACATAGTAGCTTCCAAGCCAGTTATTGCAAATAAGCCGAGTGTAATTGCCTGCAGAGTATCCAGGATATGTTGTTTTATTTGCTGATGATAAAGAAAAAAAATCCAACAAATTGGGAGCATGGTGCAGAGAGAAACTTCCTGGGTCGTAATGTCCAGACTTCTAGTATCCCAGGCACCACATAATTGACTCCTTTTCATCTGAGTTATCTCCGGTCTACTAGATGGATGTGGAAAAAATACAAAACAAGTGAAGTAATACTAGCAGTCACAAAATAAAAAATGACATGTTTTGGGTTTTTTTCTGTATCATAAACAAAGCAACATTGGCAGTGTGGAGCAGCTGTAAACACAGCAACCTGTACGGCTCCAGGAGATAAGGCAAGGACTAAAGGATAGAGAAGGATCTGAGTAATTTTTTAACAAGTGGTTGCAGTCCTAATGCACCTCTTTTACAGGAGGGTCTGACGGTCCCCAGGACAGAGGCACTGATGGACAGGGCTGCAAGCTGGGGGCTGCTGTGTTCAGGGTTTTCTATCTCCTGCCTGATGCTATGTGAACATGATCTTGTGCTCTACGGTGATAAAATTCCAAGTGCAATGCACCCAGAGTTACATTAATACAAATGGGAACACAGCTGTGTCCTGCAGGGTTCAACATATCTGACTTTCTGACTTGTAAAGCCTTTCCAGACCTATGCTCAGGACAAGACTATTTTTAAATATACAGAATTGTTAAACAGATACTTGCCTGGAAGAGACTGAGATTTGGAAATCATTGTTTAACTGTGGCCTGCTAGCAAGAGCATTGCTTTAGGCATTAGGAAAGCTAGAGCCCAGTCTCTCTGCAACAAACTTTCCAGGTTATCTTTGGCAAATAGAGTCATTATCGCTTTCTCTGACCCAAATATGTTGATGTGGGCACATAATGAGTGCATAGCAGAAAAATAAGGAAGGGCACTGATTTCTCTCTTCCTTAATCTGAGTTTAGTTGCATTCTCCTCACTCTGTGCACTGCTTGGGGCTTTTGATGAGCGTTCATTTCCATAAGTTGCTTCTGTTAAGCAGGTGGGTTCACATGGGAGCTGGCTGTGTCTCTTTTCCAGCCCACAGGGGAGATGAGAATCAGCCCCATTTATTTTACAGGAAGGGAAAAGAAAGGAGAAGCAAACTGCACGAGGCAGAGAGAATTGATTGCAACCAACCAGATATAATTACATTGTGGAGGACATTTAATGTTTCATCTTGATCACTGCTGTATCAGGAGAGGGAAGAAAATCACAATATGAGGGAGAGAGGCTGCAACTTCTCTTGATTTGAATTGTAAATTCCCACCAGCAAACCCATGACTTACTTTCAGACAATCTGAACAGAATGTATGTGACCCAGATTGCAGGGAGAATCAGAAAGCTATTCCACCTGCTTGGAGACAACAGTGGCACTAAGCCATGATGGCAGGTCCCCAGCACAGCAGGTATTTAATCCAATCATACTAATGAATTTCTCCTCTCCCTTCACTCCTGGGTAGCTACAGTCATGCTGGCATAAGGCTCTTTGGTTAACCACTGCAAGGAGGAGAGAGCTTTATATCCCACAATCTTAAATAGCTCTTTCCTCAAAGCCAGACCTTTTAAAAAGCACAGCATGGTTTTTGGTAATGATCGGTGTAATTGAGGTACGCACACCTATATGAAGAGACTGCCAAAAAAAAATTTAGTGTTGAAAGGAAAAGATGGCCCAGTGGTTCTGGCCAAGGCTTTACTGAGATTTACTACACACCAGAGCATCCCCTCATAACTCTGACCAGACCAACTTGTCTCCAGCAACTCAGACACCTACCTCAATCCGGACCTCATAGCAAAAAGGGGAAAATTGTCCCAGCTGCTCCATGTGTTTATCCTCCTAGCCTTAACGTGCCAAACAGCTCTCAGTTTGCCTTGATCGCTTCCACCCTCAGCCAACTGTGATCTGGCTCTACATGTTAATTATCATTAAAGAAGTGGAAGATTTGCTCATTGCTCCAGATGATTAATCAGCTAGTCAGACATAACACAACCCATGCTATTGTGATCGCAGTCAAATAATGATGTTATACACACTGTAATCATAACCACCATCAAACACCAGAGGAGTCTGGTAATACAAGCAACTTGGTCTCTTCACAGCCCATACAACCAGAAATGATCTGCAGTCTGGAACAAAGCCTTAAGGACAGCTCATGAGGAGCATCTGTATTATTTAACAAAATTTTCCTGTTTTGCTTTACGTATACACAGCAGGCAAAGGCACTGTCTATCCATTAGCCTCAAACCCTCTCAGCCTCCAAAGCTGCTTTCACAGAATTGTAAAGGCTGGAAGAGACCACTAAGACCACCAAGTCCAACTCCAACCCACCTCCCCATGCCCACTAACCCCTCAGTGCCACATCTCCATCAACACCTCTGGGGATGGTGACTCTCCCCCTCCCTGGGCAGCCTGTGCCAGTGCTTCACTGCTCTTTCTGAGACTAAATTTCTCAAGATATCCAACCTTAAAACACTCTGTGCACTGGTGGAAAGATTTTACACACGTTGCAAGTTTGATCCAAGCCTTTGGGCTTGATCTCACCACTCAAGACCGGCTAGACAAAGAACATTTGGCTATCAGCCTCATCGTGCTAATTCCTACCTCCTAGCACTGAAGCCAAAAATGATGTGGCCGGAACCCAGAAGAAAGGATTTAACATAGAAGCAGCATGAGAACTTACAGTCATTATGTCAGCTGTAAAAAAACTCTTGCTTTGTTTTTTTTTCCAGGATTTTGCTCAATGTGGGTGGTGATCACTTGTTGAGCAGCTCTTTAGCAGCCTGTGGGAAGCTGATCAGTCTTCTCAGTGGGGCAGTTTTGGTTCAGAAGGGATAATTTAAGACAAAGGCTATCAGCCTGTTGTCTGTCCTAGGAAAAGTGGCTGAACCCTCCCAGGGGCTGCCTTCCAGTGGAATGAGGAGCTGCTTGACATAGAGATTTTTTCTCAGGTAAGTAATGAGCTGTATTGATTCTTCTCAAAAAGAAAATTGGACTTTTAGAAACAACACAACAAGCTGCTTGAGTTGCTGAAGTGATCTTGTGACCACCATGGTCTCCTGTGCTTGACATAAAAGAGAAGAAAAAAAAGACAGCAGGGTTTATCTTGTGAGCACAGATTTCTCCAATAAAAAACACCTCCCCCTTCAAATACATTTTGCAAATATGGGACCAACATGCCCTGCAGAGGCAATAGACCCATTTGGAAATCAGCTGCACAGAAAAGCCCTGTTCTTGTTCTTGTGGCTGGAGGTCTGAAGTCTGCAGAAGGAACCAACATCTCTTTTCACACGGACTCTTCAAGGGGATCAAAGGGATGGTCTCACTGCCACCAGATGTCATTCCAGCAAGGTACTCTAAGCTGTCCTTTGGCTACCCAAGGGCACCTGATAGCTCACTGCTGTCACCCAGGGCAAAACAACCACAGGGCAGTCCTTCCAAATGACTCTCCTCAATCCCAACCTGACCTCCTGAGAAAGTCTCATCATGTGGCAAAGCCTGTGGGTTCTCCACTGCAGAGCTCTTCAGATCCGACTGGCAGAGGTTCAGTTCCTATGCCCTAACCTTTAAAATGATGAGATATAACCTCTGTCTCAGTTACAGAATGACAGAATGGCCCGGGTTGAAAGGGACCTCAAGGATCATGAATCTCCAACCCCCCTGCCGCATGCATTCCCATACCTGCTGCACATTCTTGAAGTTGACCTGACAGGAGAAAAATATTCAGCCTATTTCTAAGCTCTCAGTAGAATGTGATTCCTTCCTTGACACCTCTCCAGAGGTCCTGAAGCTTGGCTTTGCTGTATCTGGCTTGGAAAAGCTTCAGTCCTACCTGTCCCAGTGCAGTGGCAGAAGGACATAGCTCTTTTAGAGCGTCTCTCCCTGCTCTTCAAGAAGAGGAGTCTCCAGAAGCCAGGTCTAGCACCTTCACTGGCAAGGATGGGTTAACAGCAAAGGCAAATTTCCAGTCTGTAGTCAAAATGGACTATATCAGAGCATTTGGAAGAAGAAACCTAGCCATGATGTCCCCAGAAACCCAGCCCTAGCACAGTTTGTGCTAAGTCCCAGCCCCCTGGGGAGAACCACCTCCCCAGGCAGCAGCATCATTCCCAGCTACACACTGCAAATCCCACCCGGAGCCTCATCAGCATCACAGCAGGCCCGGCGCTGGAGGGGTTGCTCCCTTGGTGCACCACTCCCAAGGCTTTGCCGTGCCCAAAGGCAGCTGACACCCACAGTACCACCAGCTCTCCAGCAAAGCAAGAGCATCCCAGACCTTGCACTCCAACATCACAGAGTCTGACTGCTAAATGCTATAGCACCCCATTACTCTCGATAGCTCGATTCAGAGATCAGAAGATCTCTGTTTCTATTTTCAATGAGATTGTGGACTCTGGTATTAAGCAGTTATGGGCAATGATTTCTTTAATCAGACATGGGCACCAGTAGGAATGCATCATGCTAGAACTCTAGCTACTCTTTGCAAAATTAGAAAACTGAAAGAAAAAAAAAAATCAACAGCAGTAAGCTCAGCAGGGACATGGAGTGTTAATTTTGTGTTGGTAAATGGGAATTATCAGAAATGGAAAATAAATAAAAATGCAAATTGAAAGTAATAAAAAAAAAAAAAAAAACACAATTAAAGAAAGCAGCCAACATAGTTTTTTGAATCAGAAAGAAATGCAATTATAATCACAGAACAGGATTTTCTAGTATTTTTCATATCAGTCATTTCTGTGTTTTATTTAGCGCATTATAAAAGCAGGAGAAATATGACAATCTCTCCAGTGAGCCAATGTTTCATTATTTAACTTAAAGAGTTGTAAGGCACTAGCACAGGCTGCCCAGAAAGGTGCTGGTACCCCATCCCTGGAGACACCCAAAGTCAGAATGAATGGGGCTCTGAGCACCTGATGGAGCTGTAGGTGTCACTGTTCAGTGCAGAGGACTTGGACCAGATGGCCTTGGAAGGTCCCTTCCAAATCAAAGGATTCTATGATTTAACAATATATCTGAACTAGGTTTACACAAAATAGATTTGGGGATGGGTGTAAGGAAGAGGCGCACTCGAAGTTGCTCAGCTGACCCCAGTACATCAGCCCAAAGTAAAGCAGCACTGAGTGAGCACAATGCATGCCAAGGGTAAGACTTCTGTGGCAGATAATAGGAGCAGAGAGCCTGGTTCTTTCCCTCCCAGATCTCTCAGCCCCTCAAGGGCAGGTCTGCTAGGGTCAGGGATCCCTCTCTGCATTCCCCACTGTGTCTGAGATTGGCATCACCACAAACATTGCCTTTTCCAGGAAAAAGAAAAAGAAAAAAAAAAACATCAGTGACAAATTTTACTCTGCTTGAGATGACTACCATCACCCAGCCATGTTCACACAACATCCGACCTCCTTCCTGAAGGGGGATAAAATAAGAAAAATCTCTTCTTTTTCCCCTGCTCTGATCCCTTTAATAATTTGACAGAATTAAGCTGAATGTGCTGATTATTTTCCACGTGCATTAATCATGGGCAAATCATGTTAGAGAAGGAAAATGCACAGCCTGCTGTTCCCTCTCAGCACCCTCCTCTCACCCTGCTCCCAGAATAGCCTTCAGCCTGGAGGGCATCCTGCCAGTGCAATTAGCAGTGTGAAATGGGGAAGAGAAGAAGATGGGAAGATGCAGGAAAATGAACTTTTCTCAGAACTTAGACATGGCTTTTGGCTTATCAGAGCCAAAAGAAAAAAAAAGAGTACAGCGTATTTGCACACTAGAGCTCATGAAAATCCAGACAACTGATGAGCAACTGCTGTCATCTTCTGTGGTCTCATTCTAGTCCCTGGCCAGAGCTCCACTCATGACCGTTCCCCACCAAACTGGCCAGGAGGTTCCCTTCACCTCCTGCCAACACCAAATGCTCCAAGCGGCTCAGCTTGCCTTCCTGCTGACAGCTAAGGCTGAATTCCTCAAGCCCTGGATCAACCCATCACATCACCGAGGAGGTTTCTTGCAAAAGCGTCATCCACTTGGCCTGGATTCTAGAGGCAAAGTGAAACTGCACGCATCTAATTTAGAGCTGTAAATGTCACATTTCAGGCTTGATTTGGCCATCACCGGGGGAGGCAGCTTGTGCTACCAAGCATGGGTAGAAGCACAAGCTCTGATCCTCAGCCTACAGACTCCTCCAAAGAGAAGCCCTGCTGCTAGGAAGCTCTCCTCCCCAGCAGCTGCTACATCACAAGAGAGGATTCTGCCAGGAAGATTTTTCCTTTTCCTTTCCCTTTTTTTTTTTAACCAAAATCCATGAGGGTACTGTCGCTTTAAAAAAATTTTCCTCCAGAAGAAAGCAGATACAAAGCAGAAATAACCTGGCTTTGGGATTTGGTGACAAGGCCAGGAAGCAAACAGTTAGAGCAGGGCTGTTTCCAGATGCATTGTGACCATGCCATACATTAATCATCTGTGACATGCATAAAGATGAGTGAGTTGCCTCTGAAGCCAGCTGCTTCATGCATAGATACAGCCATTGAGAACCTCAGGAGCACGTTTCTAGCCCCTGCCTTTGCAGTACAGAACCAGAAGGGGGGAAACCCAGAGCTCAAATAAGAAACCCCCCAAGCGTCCTAATGCAGCTGAGCACACACATTCCATACGAAAGGGCAAAAGGGTTAAGATGTCAGCACACGAAGAGAACTGAGTACACGGCACCTGGGTCCTTCCCAGGTAAGTGCAGAAGCCTCTCCTCCTGTAGGCAGAGTCTGAGAAAGGCCAGGCCCCAGGGATGTTTCTGCTGAAGGATGTTTCTTCTCCTCCCACCTGGAACTCCATATCTCATAAGGATCAGGCCAGCATCAGGTAAGCCAGAAGACCTGACATCTCAGATGTGCAGCTTTGGTTTTCTGGGCAAACAGAAGCATGCAGCAATCTGCTGTGGCAGCAGGTGGCTCAAAGAGTATTTACTGAAAAACAGATTTTCCTCCTTGTCATGGCCCAAACAAGGCAGTCAGGCAGCAGAGCAATCCCCAGAATTACACCCAGTGACAGGATCAAAACACGTCACAAGAAAAACGCCTTCTGGTGCTGTTTTGTCAGTTTAGTGAGGGGCAGCCCAGCTGGGCTCTGAGAATCTCCCAGCACTGCCATCAGTTATTCGATCTGTTGAAAATGGCTTAAAGGAGTATTGCAGCTTTCTCCCTGTGATCAGGTGTGGTTTTGGCTGAAATGACTCTTCTCCTCAGGAATGAGAATTTCACTGAGGCCATCCAGCTCACAGGACATGGGATGTTCCAGGTTCTGCTTAAGTCCCATAAAGGTGCTCCTGGGCCAGTCACCTGGGTGCCGGTATGCCAGGCAATGGCACAGAGCGTGCTCTGAGCTGCCAAGTGAGAACATACTTTGTTCACCTCCCTCAGCTCAAGGAACTGGGTATATATGGCAGTCCAGCCCTCCCCGTTCCACCTTACTTCTCTCTTGCTCTGATGCATGATACCAAAGGATTTGTGTAATGGTCTAACCAAGGTGAGACCCCAATAAAGCCCCTTGGGAAATACAGCTGACACCTACCGACCTCCTCCATTAGATCATGTATTACTGACTCTTGATGCCATCTGGACCTCTTGGTCCTATTATGACATCATCTACGTTCTCAGACGGGCAGAAGCAGATGAACTGATTTCCATCAATCAGGACTAAGAGAACATTTCCCCTGTGGAGCCATACTCTGCTCCAAGTCACTTAGGAAAGCCCCCAGTGCCATGATGTGTGTGCTCTGTGGGCTGGTAACCTCATTTCCTCCTCGTCACCACATTCTCCTGAGGTGAAGGCACATACAGGACTTTCCCTGCCACACAGAAGATGAAATGGAGCCATCAGACAGGAGTGGAGAAGTGTGCACTTCATAGGGCGTGTTTTTCTGTGCTGCTTAGAGTGCTCAGTAGGTTTCAAATAAAACATACTCACGTTTCTCAGCTCCAAAGGAAAAAAAATCCCCTGTAAGATTTTAGGAGACCCACAGGACTTCTGGATCACTGCTTGGAAAGGGCAGAACTGTAGCAGAGATTAATATTGCATTAGTGAGAACTTCACACAGAAGACAATCCAAACCCACTTGTACACTCTCTGAGTTAATACCAAAGGGTACCCTGCAGGTTTCAATCATTCACAGGGCTTTAGCACCAGCATCTATGTTTGCAACCTGAATTCACTTTTAACACGGTGTTGGCAGCACTGCTGCAGCTACTGGCTTAGGAAGGAAATTGCTTGGGAAGCTGAGGCAAAGAAATATGTGAAAAGGATGAAAAAAAAACCACCTTGTTGCTTCTGCGAGTCTCGGGCAGGGCACAGAGAGGGAAGGATGGCAAAAAGGAGATGAGTGGTTTGCAGAAGAACAGCTCTGCTCTCGTCTCTCTTGCAAGGATAATTCCTTCTTCTCCCCCATCCACTGATATTGCCTCTGCTTTAAAAATAATATTAATAATAATAAATAAACAGAATTGAACAGTGCGACTCCTCTTTCTGAGTAAGTATACACCATCACCTATGGGAATTCATAGCTATCCACATGCCATTCTCCTGATTCTGAGACACTCTTACATACTCCAGATGGTTCCAATTCACTAAAGTGGGAACTATGGGCATTTCTGCTGCCCGTAGCCAATCCCTGCTCGCTGGCATCCCTGTTTCTCTCTGAAGCTAGCAGCCTTGGACTGTGCCCACCCATGGCTCTGGGTACCCACAAGCACATCTCCTACCACAGTGAGGTCCCCATCTCCTCTTCTGAAGTGGCAGCTGTGTTAGACTGTTCAGAGTCACATTTGGTTCGCATTTTATAGCGGACACTCAAGATAATATTTTTAGAAGAAGCTATACTGGTATTTGCAAAAAATAGCTTTCTTTGCTTTTATCCCAAATGGGGTCTTTTCCAACTTTCTTTTCCCACTTTAGTCATAGTTCTAAAATTGTTTGCATCAGACAACCCAATCCTGGAAGAGCATTAATCAGACTGTCCTTGGGCTCCTGTTGCATAGATGGCAAAAAAACAGTCAGCTCAGCCACAGCCTACTTCTCTTATTGAGCAGATGGAGCCCCAAGCTGAGGGCCACTTATAGGTGAGTGATAGTAATCTGTGCATGGTGCCACTGAAGTCCATGCAACAAGAGGGGCTGCCCAGCACTGCAGGAAGCCCTACCTGTCCTTTGCAGTTAAACATGGATTGACAACCTGACATGAGAAGGAAAAGTGAGCTGCAGTGTCAACTTCTGACCTGTCCTCCTGGCTGTGTCATTCCAGAGGCACTCACAAATCTGCTTTGGGAACCATTTTCTCTGCCTGGCTGGAAGCCTGGCAGGAAGCCTGGCAGGGTGAGGTAGAAGAGAAATCTGCCGGCTGTTGGGGCTCTGCTGCGTGCTGGCAACTGAGCTGGAGGAGGCCCAGCAGCACTGAGGTGATCTATGGAAACAAAGACAAGGTTGGATATATTTTTTCAGATCCCTGGAAAAAGGGCCTAGGTTTAATAAGGTGCTGCAGCAGCATCCCACTGCAAGGGAGAAATCAGAAGAGGGGAATTTGGCTCCTTCCCTGCATCCATAAAGGTGCACACACACCTGCTGCAGTGTGGAGATGTCTACAGGCCCATCAACTCCTCTGGTGATGTTGTAAGCCTTGAGGACGCCCCTGCCACCCCAAGCAAGGACCATCTCCTTGGCCCGAATGTCCAGGATGGCATTCAAAGTCCTCTTTGAAATGCTCAAACAGCTCCCACAAGCTGTGCACATCCTATTACTTCTGTGCCTTGCACACTCTTAACACCAATCTGTGAGGATCACCGGCTATGGCATGTAAAGGGACACTGACATGTGATGAGGAATGAGACCTCAGAGGGCCCTGTGCTTTACCCTGTATCAGCCACATGGAGGTGGCATGACCCTGTGCGTGATACCAAGCACGGTCAGACATCATCCAGCAAAAGGTACAGGTGATCATGGGACATGAAACCAATATATCTTCCTCTGTACTCTAAGTGGCTGAAGAGAGGCCATGGCTGCCCATCCAGCATGCTCTAACTTGCATGAAAAATTCTGAATAATTTAACTAAGTACCCTTGTGCTAACAAACGAAACCATACCTACTCCTGCAGGAACAGAATGGACTTGTCACTCCAGGTTACAAAGCAATGCCAGGCTCTTACAGATAAAGCAAGGTGTTGCAATATTTATAAGATATTTGAATTTGGTGTATGTGGAGTGTGACATGAATTCCTCTCTCTTCCATAGGGAATTTCAGTCAGCATGCAGGTAGGCAGCACCTTCAGCTACAGCTCCATGCAGATCTTTGGTTTGACCAAACCACGGGCTCTCTGTCAGCCTCCTCTCACCAGCAGGTATATTTTGGCTTCCCTGAAGGCCTAGCAGCTGATTTCTGATAGTGGCATACAGAGGCCTGGGCAGGGTGAATGAAGAGGTCACAGTCCTAATTCTTCCAAAGGCAATAAAGCACTCACAGCACAAGTCAATAAAAAAATAACCCAACCAGCACCAACTAACCAGCACAAAAGGTACAAGGGCACTCTCCAAGGGGCCCATGTCTAATTTACAAGACCATTCACACAGATCCTAATGAATTTCCAGATACTCTGGTTTACCACTGGCCTTTTCAAACTGTGCTGCAAACAGAAAGCCAAGGGCTGAGAGCTTGGTTTTTCTGCAGCTTTCTTTCTCAGGTCTGACAAAGAGGGAAATGCCAGCTGCATTAAGTTTTATTGTTTTCTTCCCCAATTAAGCCACAGCCACCCACGCAGGGCCATTCCTGGGGACCTGCTGGCTGGCAGCAGTGCCTCCAAGAGCAGCGCAGCTGTTCACATGGCTGCACTCACAGTCCTGCACTGAAATCACCAGCAGCCGCAGGGGAAAAAAAGCACAGTGCACGCTGCAGGATTTCCTATCACAGGGAGAAAGCCGGTCCCCACCACGAGGCAGAAGACGTGGCAGAAGAGCAGAGACAACCATTCATGCAGGATCTGAGGTCCCAGTGGGACAGAGCTCCATAAGAAGGATGGTCATATTCCCATGCAGACTGATAAGGATCCCAGAGCAATGTAATTCCCTTCTGCAGGTGATGCTCCCTTGCAGCTTGGGTCTTTAACACTCCCTGATGCTCAGAAGATGCCCACACAAATCCACTGAGGCTGCAGTCTGGGGGGAAAAGGGAGCTAAATATTTAATTTCAGGCTCTTTCATCAAATATTTAATCTATTTAATATTAATTAAATCTTGGTCTGAATAAACAGCTAAAAACTCACCTCTTCCTCCAAACATTTGATAACTTGAACATGACAGCTTACACCATCCCATCTGAGATGGCAATGAATAAGGTTTTTTTTTCCACCTTTAAGATCTTAAAAGCAATGGCAGATAGCTGGCCTCCTTGTTGGCCTCCCCCAGTCCTTTAAGGCAGGATCTTTTGTGTGTCAATATACAGTAAAATCATCTAGTTTACACCAACATTTCCACACCCTGCTTGGTAACCTCTCATCTTTGAAAGACTACATTTGTACCCCCCACAAATGCACACACCCAGGCAGTGCAGCAGGAATCCATGAAGCAAAGCTGGAGGAAGGGGAATTCCAGGGTGAGGTGGTGGTGAGGGAGGGCTAAAATAGGAACAGATCATTTCTACCCCAAAGGATTTAATCCACTTAACGCCAGGCCATGAAGTCAGCTGCCACCATTGCACCTGCAGCCACTATTGCCTTATATTACAGAAGGAAACCCTATTTGGATCAAGGTCCATTCACACCAGTCGCACCAGCCAGAACTCATTTTCTAATTAACCCTGGTAGAGCAGTCAGCAATGAAGGATTGCCCTGCACGCAGCACTGCTTACCTTGCTTCCCTCATCACACGTCCCGTTGAGCAGAGCAGATTTGAGCTTCTTTTCCTCTCTGCTGCACTGCTTAAAGCTATCCCACTCAAATGATAGGAAACAGCAATGAAAACAATTATACTGCTGCTCAAAATGGAATGGATGCACCTCCATCATCCTGAGACAGCAATGCTGAAGGCCCCGATCCTACTGGAGATAAAGCCTTCAATGTAAGCAAGTCAGGTTATTCTGCTTATACCAGCTATTTTAACTCCTCTGGCCCCACAAAATTTGGGGCTTAAAAGTCAGTCTTTGAAAATAATAAATGCAGGATTGGTTTTAAATAGCTGAATGCTTTGCAGCAACTCAATGCATGCAGATGGAAAGCAAGGCAGCCTCCAGCAGGCGTTGCTTTCTCAGAGATGGTTGTGGTGGAGAGCTCTTTCCTTTTTTTCCTGTAGAGAGTAATTGAAAAGCAAACAGGAAAAAGGCCATAAAGTCACGGCCCAGAAAATCACCACTGTTTCAATCAGCAAAGGAGCAATCAATTCTCCATGTAGCACTTGATTAAAAACAAAAGTTTCTCATCTCTGGGAGCAAACTCTACAGCAAGTGAGTCCCAGAGCTCTGGAGGACTACAGGGCTGCTCCTGCCAATGCCACGTCCCAGCTGTGCCTGAGCCAATGCAGGTCAGATGCTGCAAGAATGGCAAACGAGGAAGGAGGGGTGTTTAAGTCAACTCACCTCCCGATGAGTCCCGCTTGCACTGTTACTCTTGCATTTGCCTTAAAAAAACATTTTTGAGAGGCTCTCCTCTCACTGGAGCAATGCTGAAGGGAAACACATGTTGGTGGAATTTCTCCCTCAGCGCAGAAAGCAGTTCTAGCCCAGGAAGTCCCTGAACACCCAGCAGCCCTCAAGCTTCCTGGGAGGGGTCCTTGTTGCTCTGTGTTCCCTGACATCAAAGCCATGCAGGACTTCAGAGCCCTCCCATGAACACGATGTCCCCTCACCTGATCAGTACGGAGTTGACCACCACACCGACAAACCCAGCACCAGATTAAGCTCTTTGAAGCCAGTAAAAGCCAGCAAGTTTATGCCTTTGCTGACAAACACCTATGCCTCTCCTCAAGTAGTGGAGAGGCCTTCTTGCTCCATTTCCAGTTTGTCCTCACATTGCTTTGTAGGGTTTGGGTACCACACCCCACTCATCTCAGCAGCTCCTGCTGTGAGATTTTGGCTTCACACACTCGTGGTCCCACGTGGGAAATCAGCACTGCTGGGGGACTGCTCAAATGCCTCAAAAGGTCCCCTCAGAAGGAAAGGATGTTGAACAACCAGCTCACATGTCAGCATCTCCATTCAACATCTTCTGGCATCTCCTGCCCCAGGCAGAGGTTGAGACCTGCTGCCATGAAACAAACTCAACAACAACTCAAACTTGCTCAAGCCAAGGCAGATCTGAAAAGTTGGGCATGGCACAAAGTGGGAGAAAACCCAGAAGCCATCTCTGCATTAGCAGGGCACAGAATGGCAGAAGTAAAGTGCCTGGTCCCAGCTCCCTCCCCATGCAGAGAAGCCCAAAATTGGGGCTGTCCTGGGCCCCATAGCCATCTGTTGCACAGGTCCGTAGGACCTGGGGCCAGCCAGAAGCCACAGCCCAACCCAGGGAAGGTGTGATTTAAGGTGCTTTCCACAGCTGTAATCTCACCTGTACTTCTGAGGCTCAGCCCGCTGCCCTTGCAGTTCACAGAGCAGTCAGCATCTGCTCCATTTGTGAGCTGAGTGCCGCAGGGCTGGGCTCTCTGCTGACCTGGCAGTAAGGCTCAGCAGCTGCACAGACCTGGCACCTCACAGAGCATCACCACAAACCAGCTGCACAGCAAGGTCTGCAGCGGGAGCGGTGCCACATCTGCCAGAGCACTGCCTGTCCAGAGATTGCCCAGGTGCAATCTCTGTAGACTGAACTTTTCCAGCAGTGAAAGAGCAAGGATTATTCAGAAATACAATAATACAAAGAGCCACAAGGACAGATTCCCAAGCTGCCTCCCAGCCACCCGACCCAAGAGGAACAGCATGGGGCACCAGAACCAGTGAGCCCTACTGTGTGGGGAGGGGTACTCCTGGCACAGCATAGTTGAGGGACATGGGCTGAAACCCACAGGAGCTTTCTCAGGCCTGAAAAATGCATGATTTGTGAGTAGAGTGACTGGGACCAAGTCCAGTCCTCCTTGGGTCACCGTGGAAAGGCTCCTCAATATGACCGGCCCCTTGTACCTGCAATAGGGGCAAAACCCCACAGCAATAAGTGTGAGTGCCAGCAGAGAGGGGTCAGAGACAAGATCTGGGCAGGCTGTCAGCTGGCTGTGCAAGAAAAGCCTGCAGCTCACGCATAGAGACATCTTGGAGCTGAGCCTTGCCAGCTCCAATGCCTCAGGCCACTCCTCATCCACCACGGCATCTCCATGACACAGCCTGCAGGGCCCTGCAGTTGGACACATCCCCCCAGCCAACAAAAACGGCTCAAGACAGATCCGAAAGCAAATGTCCAGCAGCTCAGGGAAATGAAACACAAAAGAATCAGCAGGCAGCAGGCAAAGGCAGCAGGATGGTGGAAATTAAGACACCAGCCACAGGGGTGGACAGGCAGCTCTGCATGGCAGATGAAAAAGTCACTGCCTGCACCCACCGCAGCTCCTGGGGCATTTTATTTGGCTGGTCTGAACCACAAGGGGTCAGGAGGAACATAACCCCAAAAGCACGTTGCTTTTGCATTTGCTGGAAAACTGGGAGAAAGCTGTGCGTATTTAAGCCGTGCACAGTGACAGCCCATCAAAGCCCCTGCCCCAAATCCACCAGAACACCGGCTGTGCTAGAGACTTGGCCAGGAGGCCAGCAGGCAGAAGGATGGGGATGTGTGACTGATGGCCACTCAATTGCCAACTCCTACATCTATCCTAGGGTCTGCTTGGGAAAACCTGCCAAAGCCAGCAGATGTACCTGCAGCCAGAGGGGACAGCAGAATACCTGCCTTCATCACACCTCCAGGCCTGCGAAACACTCTGGCCACGTGAGCACTCCTGCATACATGCAGGAATATCTCCTTCCAGCCCAATCACTTCTAATCCCATCTGCAACCTAATTATTACAAACCTTCTCAACCTATCAGCTATAAAGCAGCCACAGCTGGGCAGCCTCAGCAAGAGGCAAAACCAGGGTCAGGCTGCATTTCTGAGGAGCAAATCACCTCTAAGCTCTTTTCTCTAAGAAACACATGAATGCTCTTACCGTGCCATGAAAGGGGGTGGGAAGAACAAGAAATACCAAGGACTCATTTGTTGTTCTGCCCCTGTGCAATGAAGCGAGCCATTGTTCCCTACCTGCTGTCACAATGCCTTCAGAAAGCACCACTGCTTTTGCCAACGTGTTCCTGTAGCAGTGTCAAAAGCAAAGCTGCCTGAGAATCGGTGAGCAGCTGGAAAAAAATACGACACAGCTAAACAGATTATTCAGAAGGCTTTCACGCTTGATCTGTAAACACTCTTTTATTTATTAAAAATAATCATCCATTGTAGCAACCTCTGCTTGTGTTTTCTGCTTTGTTTTTACAGTCAAGCACAGTTTATTTGCTCTCCTCACCTTTTGAGGATTCAACTCTGAAAACGCAAGTGAATGTAAACACTGCTCACCAGGTCCCAGGGTGCGTCCGGGCACCCTCTGAGTGAATACAAAGTCAGAAGGGAGCAAAATCAACAGAACACATCCAAAAGTAAAAAGGTGCTGCTTTAAAGTCTCTTCCTGTGCACCACACAACCCTACAGAAGGCAAATCCATCCTATACATGAGATTTGAACTTTGCTTTCTCCAAACAGTTCCTACGATCTGTCATCACTGAAGAGCCGTATGGGTGGCATTAGGAGGCTTGCAGACTCGTTTATTAAGAGAGATCAGGAAGTTTTTCCTTTCAGCATTCTCCAGAAATTTCTCCATGGCAGAAGGATGTGACATTTGTTCTCTTTGTATTTTTAGTTTTGAGCAGAAAAAGCTGAAAGACATTTCAAGAGAGGAGTGGAAAGGCAGCATCAACTCCCTCTCCTGCTCCAACTTCACAATATTTACACTTTGTGGTTTGCCTTTTTTTTTTTTAATTTAAAAAAAAAAAAAAAAAAAAGCTCTCTTACACTATAAAATACTGGGGAATCTGCCAGGAAGTTCCCCCTTCCAGAGCTTTGCCCTGTGTAAGACCACAAGAGGGATGCTTCAGCATTTCCTAGGGCAGATGAGAGCGGCAGATTGCAAACTGAACTCTCCCTCACTCAGGGAACACAGAGGGAGTTAAAACAGCAGAAAATCAATAGAAACAAGACAGCGTGATATACGGAGCGCTGACGTTTGCTTTGAAATGTTATCTATTTACAGTCGGGGGTGGGGGAACCGAGTTAGCATTGAACACACTTTGGTGCTTCAATACAGTGTAATATCAGCCGAGGGGAAGTTGCTGAGAGCTTGGCTGGGTCCCAAGCTCTGCACGGCGTGAGAAAGAGCCCTCAGCAGCCCTTGGGTGCCCACCTGCACGGCAACCGCCCCACGGCTCTGCTGCAGCTGGTAGGGACATGGAAGTTATAGCTCAGTCTTATCATACTACAGGCAGCACTGAATTCAACAGAACCAGGTAGAACAGAGAGAAAATGGAAACAAAAACAAAAACAAAACTAGACTGTTAGGGAGTGTGATCCTCAGCTCTATAGCCAAAAAGAAAAAAAGAAAGAAAAAAAAATAGAAAAAAGAACAGCAGGACACTGGAAATGGAAATGTTGGTAATATTATCCACTTGTCAGGCAGGGGAAATTGCTCTAACTCTTCGTTGGTTTTGAGTAAGGAGGATTTCAGGGAATGGGAAGAGAGGGAGTTTTCAGGTGTCAAACATAATTAAAGCATTCACAGTTTCAAAGCTGCTTGCCTTACAGAAATCAAGACATTCAGATGCAGAGATACAATACTGTATTTTACAAGGGGGTTAAAATTAATTACATATACAATGGGAGGTAAGGGGAGGGGGGAGATACAACAAAATAAAAAGCCAACACCTCTGAAGGGGCATACTCCCTCTTTGCTGTTCATCCCACGGAGCTGTGCGTCATTTGTCTTTAAAGAGTCAAACTGAGCAGTCAAGAAAATATCCACTGAGAGACTCTGTGGCAAAAGAAAAAAATCTCACAAAGTAAACCGAGCGAATCGAAAGTCATCCTCCCCTGGGAGCTGAGTGCCAGGCTCAGACCTCCACTTGCCTGCCGCTCCTTGCTGCCGCTGTTGGGCGTTTCAGTGGGCTCATCTCAGGTTTGGAAGGCTTCCTGATCACAAGCTGAAGGAAACCATCCCATGCAAGCACAGCCCAAGAAGCCATGCCTTACTCTCTTGCAAAGTCTTGAATTATTAGTTCTGCCCACAGGTCCTTCAAACGATCCTTTTCCTCTCTATCCTGCAGAGGATCCTTTTGAAGGCCCGTCTGAAGTCGTGGTTGAAAATGGTGTAGATGACGGGGTTCAAGGAGCTATTGCAGTAACCGAACCAGAAGAAGAACTTGAAGAGGGTGGCAGGCACAGAGCAGCTCTTGCAGACTGCAGTCAGCGTGTAGGTGAAGAAGAATGGGAACCAGCAGATGACAAAGACCCCAATCACCACTGCCAGCACGAAGGTGAAACGCTTCTCCCGGTTCTGCCTGCCCCTCCACCGGGACCCTTTGGTGTTCCTCTCCTCCTCCGTCTTCCTGGGCAAAGCGTCCCCAGGTTTAATCTGGCTCAGCTTAGTCTTGGTCTTTCCCCGCAGGGGTCTCTCTGACTTCTTGGGCTGGTTGTTCTCCTGGTGCTCAGAGGAGGAGGTTTCCTCCATATCTATGCCGTTGACCTCTCCCTCCTGCCCATCTCCAGCTCCAGCCGCTTTCTCCCCATTGAGCTGGGCTGAAGCTGGCAGGTCCTCCTTGTCAGCCAAGCCATTCTGCTTTTTCTCCGGGCGCTCCGCCCTCTTGTTCAGCGGGACCCTGGTTCTCCTCTTGGCTATCTGATAAATGCGCACGTAGACCAGGATCATGATGAGGCAGGGGGTGAAGAAGGAGCCGATGCTCGACGAGATGATGTACCACTTCTCGTCATTGATCTTGCACCCTGCCGGCCACTGGTCCACCTTCTGCCCGCTCTTCTTCTCTATGGAGATGAGCGGCGGGAAGGAGATGACGGCCGAGATGACCCAGACGATGAAGATGATGCACTTGATGCGGCGCGGGGTGCGCTTGAGGTTGTATTCGATGGCTTGAGTGATGGACCAGTAGCGGTCCAGGCTGATGGCACACAAATGCACGATGGAGGAGGTGCAGAACAGCACGTCCAAGGCCAGGTAGATCTCGCACCAGACTTTGCCGAAGTACCAGTAGCCCATCACCTCGTTCGCCAGGGAGAAGGGGATGACCAGCGTGGCCACCAGGATGTCGGCCGAGGCTAAGGACACCAGGAAGAGGTTCTGGGGGGCCTTGAGCGCCCGGCTGGTGAAGACGGCAATGATGACCAGGACGTTGCCGAAGACGGTGAAGAGCATGAGCAAGCCCGCCAGGCTGATGAGGGTGACGGTGGTGTGCAGGGGGTACGGCATGCTCCATCCCAGCCCGGCCCCGCTGTCGTTGAAGGTCCCGTTGGCGCCGGGAGGCGGGTAGCCCTCCTCCTCCTCCAGCTGCCGCTGGTACTCCATGGAGGAGAAGTGGCCCCTCTCCGTGAACGGGCGCTCCGGGTTAAACATCAACCCCGCTGCGCGGACACCCCCGCCCTTCGCCCCCTGCCCCACCCGCGCCGCTCCCGGCTCTCCGCGGGGCTCCGCGCTCCTACAGCGGCGCCGCCCGGGCGGGGGCTGAGCGGTGGCGGCGGCCGGGGGGGCGAGGGCGGGCGCGGCTCATGCCGGGCGCGAAGCGCAGCGGAGCCGAGCCTGGGCTGCAGCCGACGGAGGCTGCTCTGCTTCGCTCGCCGCTGAGCCGTTTTATAGCCCCGGATCAGGCCGGGGCTGCCGCGTCAGCCCCACGTGGGGAGCTGCCCCCGGTGCGCGCACACGCGCACACACACACACACACGGACGGGGGCAGACGCGCCGCGCACACACAAACAGACGCACATACACACACAGACACACATATACACACAGACACACACACGCACACACACACACACAGACCCCGCAGCTTCGTCTGCGGCGCCGACAAGCTCAGCCCCGTCCGCCTCCTGCCCGCTGCTCCGGGTACCCCCAGCCCCGGCTCCCCCACCTTCCCCGAGCATCGCAGCCTCACGGCGCGGTGCCACCCCATCCCGCACGGGCTCCGAGCCTTGCGCGGCACCCTCCCCCCCGCGCACACACACACACACACACACACACACACACACACGGCCGCGGTGCCGCTTCGGGCCGTCGCGAGTGGGGAAAGGCGAGGCGGGGGGAGCAGCCGGGCGGCGGCCCCAGGCAGCGCGGGGGGGCAGTGGCACCTGCTGGCCGCCGCACCGCACTGCACGCAGCGGCCCTCGTGGCCACAGCACCCACGCGATGTCCCGACCGGCGGCACCCGAATGCCAGCAGCCGCAACCTGCACCGAGGGGGTTCTTCCTGCCACACGCCAGTTCCCCGCAGGCTCTCGCAGTCTCTCCTCCACGCAGGAGGATGGGAGGCGAGCGGCAGCACCGCGTCTGCTCCACGGAGAGGAGCAGCCTCAGACCCCCACGTGCTGGCTTCGCCCCCCTGGGTTGCAGCAGCATCACAGCACCTCGTTAGCAGCAAAGAGCAGTGGTGGCACACCTGGTGGCCCCCAGATCTCAGCACGCACAGAGCGCTGACCCATACAGCCCCGGCTTACGCATGGGCTCTTTGCTCTCACTTTTAGATGTCCCTAAAGATGATCGGGGTTCAGGCAGCTCTCAGTTAATCACCACATCAGGTGCTTGAGCCAATAAAGGTATTCCCTGCACAGGAGGGAGAAAGCCCTGTTCCCTCATCCCCACACTGTGCTATAAGCAGTGACACAAATTAGGGCCTGGGATGCGGGAGCTGCTGGACACAGCCTGCAGTGCTGACACGGGTGAGAGGGCAGTGGGGGAGATGCCCATTTTGCAGATGCCAGCTGCAGAGAGTGCCTTCAAGTCTGTAAAGTGAGGCCACAGTGACACACACACACACACACACACACACTTTCCTGTGTTCACTGACCTCCATCAGAGTCGGTGCAATCTGTAGAATCTGACCTCACAGCACAGGGCACATGGAGACAGAGGGTGCAGGGACTCCTGGGGCTACAGCAAGGCTGGGAGTGCTGTGCTGGGACCTCATGCTTTTCTGGAGAACCTATCGCATCCTCACAAGCCAAATTCCTCAACCTGGGCAGAGTGTAGATGTAAATGATGAAACCACAACAGCTGCTTCAATTTTCTCTCTCCTTTTGTAGATGGAAACCCCTCAGTCTCACATAAAGCTCAACCCAGCCACTTCCACTCTGAGCTGTGACATTGAGAAAGCAGACCCCAGCAGCACCTGTAAGCACCTCAGCAGCATCACATCTCCCTTTCAGCCTCTGTCCAGGTCGTCTCACAGCTCTGCCATGATGGTGGGAAGCACCAGGGCTGGTGCAGACCCTCAGGATAGCCCCCAAGCACACCCACTCCTGCAGGAGGGCTGTGGTAGGATCCCATGTGTTATGGTAATTATAATGCCTCAGCACTCGAGTCCTGGGATTTGGTGAGAAACGTGCATTTGTAGTCTGTGGAAGACTGTAGAGAAAAAGCTTGGGGGGAACGAAGGGGGAAGTAACAGTAAATAAAATTTTGATATCAGTCTCCTGGCATCCAGCTGCTCAGCATTTGGATGCATGCTGCTAACAAGGCTGATGAGAGCAGCCAGGGCTCTGAAGCCCCACCTCCATCAGCACGTGCCAGTGGGACAGCCCAGGAAGCTGTTCAAGGCCTGTGAGCTACAGACCCAAGGCACAGCCAAGCTGTGCCACAACAAACACTGCTTTTCCCTTTTTCTTTTGCTCTTATACCTCAGAAGGTGCTGTGGAAGAGGCACAGACCTCCAGCACTCAGACCTGACCCCAATGGGTGCATTGCTGCCCAACAACACCATCAGCCAAAGCACTGCCCATTTCCAGGAGGGCACTGCGAGTGCTGTGATTCATCTTTTCCTTCTTACAAAAGAAAAACAAAACACACTTTAAAATGAAAAAAATCATCACAAGCGTGGCAGGCCTGGCCACCCCCTGTCCATCCCTACCAGCTGCTCAGGCACTTTGCCCTGCTCACACATCCAGCCTCACAGTCCTCCCCTTCCCCACCCACTGCTATGCCGCAGATGTGCATTTTGCTTCTTTCCCTCCACTTCACAGCAGTGCCTTTGCAGCAGGGTTTGCTCAGCCTTGGCTGTGCTTCCCTGAGTTATTTGATCAAATAGGTGTGGGAAGAGCCACAGGGACAGCACCCTGCTGCTGGCTGTGCAGAGCAGCATACTGAGTATCACCAACCATGGCAGATCCTCATATCTAGCTCAAACCAGCATGAGACAGTCCCCATGCAACCACCAGCTCCTTCCATATTGTTTTGCAAACAGCTTTAAAGCCTTGCTCGTGTTTTCCCATAGGCCACACTCAGGTTGCCAGCCCTGTCAGGCAAGATTCTAAGCAGCAGGTTGGGTTGTGCAGCCCAATGCTGACAGCCAAGACAAACATTGCTGTGCTACCAGCTGCAGCACGGTGGAGCTTGGGGCACAGGCACAGCGCTCATGTGAGCATCACGTTTGTCCACTGCTTTACCTCCCTGTAAAGTGCCACTCAGGCACTTCATGCTGAGTGGGGAAAGTGAAGAAAAGAGACTGGGTGCTGCCAGCTTTCCCTGCAGCCTTCCCTCAATGGGAGCAATCCAGCCGCAGCAGCTCAGCAGGTCGCCTTTCACCAGCAGAGCCAGCCCGTGTTTCAGGCAACATTGAGATTATCTCTCTATAAAGCTTTTTGTTTCACACCTGAGACAGGTTAGCATTCAATTACTCAGCTGAGAAGCCATAACTCATTCCATCAAGTTGCTCTCCCTCGGGTCCCCGCCCCATCTTTACCCTTTCCCTCCCTGCTCTTCACTGTCGCCATCCAAAGCCATGACAGCCATGCTCCAGGCTGCAACCAGCAGCATCCCGAGGCTGCAGAGCCAACCTGGCGTGTCCCTGTCTCTGGTTGCTGTGGGGAGGGAACTGTACCCTCCACCCCTTCACAGCCCAGGCAAGTGTTCAGCACCAGTGTTCCATGCACGCCCACAGCAGGCAGGTAGGCTCAGTTTAACCCAGCTTGGCCAAAACGAAGCCAGCATGGCAGTGCTGCAGGCAAGGATCAAAGCGCTCCGGGTGGCAGCAGCACTTCTTGAAGGCTGAGCTGCACTGAGCATAATTGCCTGGAATTGCTGGGTTCCCAGAAAGCAGAGCACATTGGCGCAGCTCCACGAGGAGGGAGGCCACCAGGGAACACGGCAAGACTTGAGGTGCTTTCGTTTATTACTTATTTCACCATCTAGTGGCAAAAGCAAATAGCGCTATCACGCAGGAGCTGCAGCTGGACCTGCAGGGAAGTTTCTCTCTGTGTCAACTTCTGTCCCTCTCCATCTCCCACCCTCCTGTAGCAGGGGATGGGGACGAGGATGCAGGGCAGCATCCAGAGCTGCATCGTTCCCCCATTGCTAAACCACAGCCCTGCACAAAGCCCCCTCTGACAGCCACCCCAGGACACGGTTCTGGTGGTGGTGGGTCGATGGTTGGACTAGATGATCTCAGTGGGCTTTAACCAACCCTGACTCTTCTCTCCAGAGGCAGGGCTTCCATCCTTGTGCTTGGTTTGCGGATCCTGCGTGCAGCACATGGCAGAGTGGAATCCATCATCCTTACCGAGCCTGTTCCCTCCTTGGCTACAATACAATTAACCCTGTACAGATTGCAAGGTACAACATTTTTTTTTCCTGTGAGGCTCAAATTAAGTTTAAACACCAGCATGTGATTTATTTGCTTATTCAGCACTATGACCTGCTTTTCAGCTACACAAAGCCTCTCTCTCCCCAGGAAACATTTATCCTATCTGGGAACTGTTTACTGAGGGCAATAATGTGTAACCAGGATAAAGCACTCAGAGAAGGCAGGCTGGTACACAAGATATGAGAGAAGAAGTATAGTGCATCCACATTTGTGCCTTTTTGATTCCAGTTTTCTTTTTCCCATGAACAGCAAAGGCAGCAAGGTAAATTATTGCCACGCAGAACTAAAGAGCAAAATAATCCATGTCTTGCTCTGAAGCATCACAAGAAACTAAGTGCATACAAGCAACCATGAATCTCTGCTGCTACACTGTTCCCTGCTTTGCTGAGAAGACAGAGCAAAGGGAAGAGGGAAAAGAGAAATCAGCCATTCAGCCTTCAGCACGAATTAATGAAGGGCAGGGTCACAGAAACAGAATATCCCGAGTTGGAAGGAATCCAACAAGGAACATCAAAGTCCAACTCTCGGCCCCACACAGGACCACCCAAAAATCAGATCATATGCCTAAGAGTGTTGCCCAGATGCCTCCTGAACTCCAGCAGCTCGGTGCTATGGCCATTTCCTTGGAGAGCCTGTCCTGTGCCCACCAACAACTGGTGGGGAACCTTTTCCTGATATTCAACCTGACCTTCCTCATCACAGCTTCATGCCACTGGATAGAAAGGGAAAGCAAATTTGAAGAGATGCTTGATCTCTCAAGAGATGGGGAGTACCAAACCCTTCCTGAACTTGTTTCCACTCATTAAGCCCAAGCAGTTTTCTGGCTCACACCCACAAAGAAGTAGAAATTGCCACACAGTGCCTGAGAGTTACATGAGGCATATCCCAACTGCACTGACAGGAAAACTGCAACCAGAATCAGGACTTTACCTCACCCTTCCAGTTCAGCCAGGTTAGAGGCGGCCCCCCAAGCCCACGGCGCATTTCAGCCGGCTTTAACCAACAGCCCTGCAAACCTTCCTTGGCCACACAGCCAGGAACCAAGCCTGGGCCACCCCAGAAAGCTCTCAGGTCTCCAAGCACCTTGCCAGCACAGCCCAGGCCTCAGCAGCTAAAACTCACCTCCGATCCACCGGTACCACCTGGTGTGAATTGTCCTTCAGCTGAGCTAGAAACACGAGTGATAAGCAATGCTTTCATACATACCTTGAGAAAATTTAATTTGTGAAAAATAAATATTTATGGGGAATTAAATGTCTCTATGAAATGAGAATGACATTTTCCCATTAATATTTCACTAACCATTTAATTGTGGGAGCATGTGGGTTTTCCCAAAGCAGAAGTGATGAGCTTGAAGCATCGCACATATCCCAGACCTCTGAGTACTGCTTAGTGCTGTGTCATCTCATGAACTAAGCCATTCTTCCTAGAAGGTTTGGACAAAGATCAACCACAGAATTTCTGAATCCAAACACATTCCTATCTGAGCCTCAATAGATACCCCAGGACAAACCATCCATCCTGGAGGTGTTCATGCACCAAAACCCTCCAACACACGGCACAGGGGAGGGCTGGCTGCACGGACCCCCTCACCAATACTTGGCCCAACTTTCTTCTAGGGGATTTCCTCCAGCTACTCTCACCCCTTCTAGGCAAACTTCCAGCTGCCTGAAGCCACTGGGAAGTGCACTGGTCCCCACACCAGCACGATGTGGGATTCCACATCCTGGCAGGCTGGCACAGCTCAGCAGACCCAAAAAGCTCTTTACTTGCAGACTAAGAAGCCTGACATCAGAGCTGCCTCTTACCAGCAGCTCCCTGCCCAGCTGAACTTCTTGCCCTTTGCTTGCTGGCAAGGGCAGATGACTCAAACTTCTTAGTTGTAACTTCCCACCCAGTTAAAATACTTGGCAAGGACAAAAAATGAAAATAAATTGAAGGGCATCCAACAAAGCTTAGGTCATACAGAGGGAAGAGTTTTGCAGTGCTGTTCAAGCAGTGTTTTGAGATTTTCTTGGGGGGAAAAAAAAGAAAAAAGAAACGGCTTTTCCATTAAAACTGCACATTCTAAGTTTGGAAATCACTTCACATAGCCATCTGTAACAACACAGGACAAAAAGCAAAGCAGCCAATTGGTCAACTAAAGAAACTATCAAAGGACAGCAAATTAAGGATTCCTTATGAGCTTTAACAAAGAAATACTTTTCCAACAGAAAGAAAAGGATGGTGTTGTGGAAAGAGCTTTTAAAACGGAACACTTGTGTGCAATTTTGCAGATAGCATCTTACTCAGAGGGAGTGGGGTAGATTGATCTCTAAAGACTCTTAAAAGGTTTTGCAGTGGAAAAATAGTTGCAAGGCATACAGTCAGATAATTAACTGTGCAGCCCAGGCTGCCAGCTGCTCACTCAAATACTCCAGATGGCTCCTCCTCTAAAACATCATCATTTGATCTTGGTAATCAAATTATCTCCCACTCTTACAATCCTAAGTGAGGCAAGGCTCGTATAAAGAGATGATATATTTTATTCGACTGAAACGGCTTGCAAAAGCAATATAAATGAGCTTTCAAGGCACTCTGTCTCTCTTAATTGTATCAAAGCTCACCATCTCCAGCCCTTTAACACCTTTTCTTTTCCTGGCATAGGCTGCTGTTGCCACCACATCCAACCCAAAAGCACCGTTTGTGTTTGCACGCCAAACACTGAGGCACAGAAATCCACAACTTCCCAGTGGGAATTGGGACATGCCACTGGACAGCAGCACTGGGAGACTCAGTATCCTCAAGCATGTAGGCTGGATTCATTACACCAAAACGCAATTCATTTGTCTCAGCAGAGTTGCCCAAAGTGACTGCCTGTGTGCTTTTTGAGGCCTTGATACAGACCTTAGGATACAGCGTGCCAGAAACAGAAATCTTCTTTTCTTTTCATTCTTTGGAGCTCTTCTGATCAGGCACATCTCTGGATGCATTTGAGTAGAAACTGATCATGGCTGGCAAGGTCCCATCCTGGGAAAATAGAACCCAACCAGTGCAGTGCTGATCTACAACTGAAAAGAAAAATTAAACTAGAAATTTCTCAATGCTTTCAGAAAACGTTGAGCTTGGACAGTTTAAAAAAGCCAGCTGAAATGTTCAAAGTCACAACTTCCCAAAGCATGCACTCTTGCTACTATGAATACAGTTTTAAACTCCGGCAATATTTAAATCAACCTCCCCCTGTAAAGTTTGGTATCAATTTTGCCTCTCAAACCTACTTACAAGAGACGATGAAAATCAGCGCTACAGCTGATCAGAAGAAACCATTTATTATTGCAGTGGGTGGTTGGCATCTGAAAATCCAAACCCCAATCGGATCATTTTGTAGTAGGATTATTCCCCACCGAAATTTTGCACTAAACTTTATCACCCACTCAATTCCAGTTTTTCGTAACAGCTGCACTTTCATGTTACAGACTGGAGAGCAAAGAACAAAGCAGCTTGCTAAAGACCATGAATGGGGAAAAGGAGTCGGACCCAGGCTGGGAAACTATGGAGAAGGATAACAAGAATTATCCCAGAATGGATGAGAGTTTGTTTGAGCATTAAAAAAAACTAGAACCACGAGTTGATGGAAAGCCACTCCCTTCCATGAAAAACCATGAAGAACAGTAAAAAGCAAATGAAGAGGAAAGATCCTTCATAAATGTCTCAGAATACAAGAACTGGGGACTCTACAAATGAAATCAGGTGGTGTGGTTTGAAACAAACAGAAGGAAGCACTTTTTCACTCAGCACATAATTATATTGTAGCATTATTAGACACAGGATGTTGTAGAGGCTAGAAGTAAATAGATTTAGGGAAAAGAAAAAGAAAGAAAAAAAAAGAAAACAGCACTTCTGTGAATTTGCCAAATTTATCAAGGGCTACTGAAGCTGATCCTCCCTTGGCAAGCTCAACAGGCTCTGGCTGGCAAGCTCTGAGCAGTATTCCAGAGGTGCAGGAGAGTGCCCTCACAGACCTAACCACCACAAAGTGCTGTTAGATGGGGAGAGTGGGACACGGCCATCACCACGGCACAGGACAGCCACTGCTGGGTGCACTGGGGAGCCCCTGGATTCACCGAGCTCAGATCCCTACGTCACAGCAAGACGGATGTCCTCCACTTGGACACAGGCTGCTGGGCACTTGGATCTCATTCCGTGCTACCATAGCAAGTACTTTGGTGTCATCCTCATCAAAGCCACATCTAAAAAGCTGGAGCCTTTATACTCTGATTTCAAAGGATATCAACCTATTTCTTTGTTCACAGGACAGGACATAACCATGGCCTTCTTGAAACAGCACCTATCTCAGTGAGTTGTACAGAGAAAAAAAAAAATGCATTTCAGGTCTCTGTCACATCATCTTTGACATACCTCCTTTTATTAAGCAAGAAGTTTAAATGCAGGTGGCTGCCTTGTAGGCAGCAATTTTATACTTACTTCAATTTTGTCATTGCTCAAGTGCATTTTACACTAAAACCTGAGATTTATTTCCCTTTTCAGAGAGAAAGTTCTGTAGTTATTTTGCTTTATGCCTTCCTGTACTGTAGAAAAGAAGAGTAAAAGATTTTACCAACATCTGCTTTATAAGAGTGTGTAATTTATCTCCCTTATGAATAAAGTAGTTACTGTGAAGCAATCCATTAAGTTTCCTCTAATTGCTATGCATGAGGAAAAAAAAAAAAAAACTTCTATTATTTGAAAAACCATCCTGTGAAGAGTTACAAGTATATAATGAGGAAGCATTTCTTGATCACTTGGGGCGCTGCAAAAAGACAACATACATCCAGCTCACGTTGGACCAGAAATACTAGAGAACTTCCAAAAGACTCAGCGGCAGCTCATTTACAAATATACTATTTATAATGAATGCATTGATACAGAATGACTCTTATAAAAAAGCAAGGCAATCTTTTATATAGACATAACAATCAACATTACAATAATTCAGATTAAAAGTACATTTTTGTAGACTGTTTACACTCTTGTTTAGCTTTTTAACCACAAAGTTAGCGTGGTCTGGTATTTTTCCACAGTAAAAGTCCTGTGCAGTCCTGGTTAAGACCTAAACATCAGAATATTAAACATCGTTTTCTGACCTTCGCCAGCATAAAAACAAAAACCACTTGTAGATACTATCGGTTGTTTGTAATTGTCCTCACCGTGCCTTGAAGTTTGTGTTGTGCAAATTACTGCCAACTGCACATCTAATTAGAAGCTATTCCCAGCATGCCAATCGGATACAACTCAGGTGTGGTTTGACCATACGAAAGTTCTTAGTTGAATCCAGATATGAAGACTCTCCAGCTAAGTCTGTACTGATTCAGAAATTTAAATTCAAAACAAACAAAAAACGCTCTGATAAAGCTCTGTGATTTTTAAATAAAAGCTATTTTTCCAACTCCCAGGATCAGAGATGATACTTGAATTTCACGTGATACAATGGGTTTAAGTGCTAACCAGCCAGACAGTTTGAGTACTACTTTACTAAATCATGTACAAACACGACCTTCAAGAAGTCTGAACATGCACTTTCTCACACAACATTAGCAAAAGATGGACAAACTGCAGGGAAAACCTAAACCAAAAAGAGGCACTGAAGCAAATATTTTACAGCATAAATCTCCTTCCAAAAAGGGGCGTATGAATTTAGAAGCCTCCAATAGCATCTGACAAACTACAAAGTGCCAATCAGATAGCTCTGTGGCCCAGCTGTACACACAGCCCTTCTGCTGCGTTTAGGCTAGAAAATCTGTTTAGGAAGTTGAATACGGGACAAGAAGAGACACAACTGTAATGGTTTTATACTATCTAAACTTAAAACATTTTTGCAGGGAGTAACAGCTTTCTATGTAGCAAATTTAAATGCAACGCAACCAAAATGAGTCATAATGGCAATAAAACCTTCTCTTTCTTATTTAAGAAATCCCTAATCTGTTTTATGCCTGACCAAATTTCCGTAACACGCTGTAGTCTGTAGTACAGTAATTCAGCTTCTGCTATGTCAAGGCATGATTCAGGACAGTGTCTTTATAGAGCATATGTATATGCACATATTTTTATGTACATTGCAGGGAGACATTCAAAATAGATACAAAGGTCATTATTTTCACCCAAAGTAAAGATTGTCATGTTTTATCCCTGTAAATTATTTGGGAGATAACAGTAGGACAAGGCAGACAAAAATATGAGTATTTGGGAATGACCTGTTTCTGCATTCTGCTTTGGAAGAAGCCCTAAAGAGTTCATTTCACCACTCTGTCAATGTTTTCACACAAACACAGATACATATAACACGTATGTATGCATACATACACTTGCCAGGATGAAGTTACTTCCGTTCATATTTTAATTGATTAGGCCCAACAAAATATTGAAACAGGTAGAAATAAACCAGCATGTGCCCAATGTCATCAGGCATTAAATGCCATTTAGAACCCAACCCATTAACAAGCCAGCATCCTGGCAAATGTAGAAGTCTGTTATGATCAAAACAGCTGGATCTGTATGGCTCTATCAATAGATCTGGATATAAATCCACGTGTGCACATACGGAGATTTATACGTGTCTACTCCCAATCCATTCCACATGCTTAATATCTAAACTTTGGGATAATTTTAAAGAAACCTCCAAATTTTCCCTTCAGAATGCATAAAATTAAACTTCTAAAACAGGGCTCGGGATGATCTGGCGTTGCAACAACCATACTAATACAAAGAGTTTGAAAAAATATCCTGCTTTTAATATAGCAATGAATTAAAACATAGCTTTATTTATCCCTAAAAGTGTAATGAAAAGAATACTTTGTTTTTAAGCAAGTGTAACGAGCAAAATTTCGGTAGCCAACCCATCCACAAGAATTTATCTGAGAGAGGGTGAGCTGCAATCATACAGTCATGAACCATGTACCTTAACAAGGCGAATAACTGACGTATTTACAAACCAAGCAAATTTAATCCTGTCAGCTCTTATAAAAATGAGATTGAGGAGCAGACAAGGAATGAGACCAAGACGCCTGAAAACACAAGGGGTCGCCACTTTTGTTTCAAAGAACCGTACTAATCAATCCATTTTCCCCCAGTGACCTGAGGGCACAAATGTGGGTTTAGCAGTCTATTCCAAAGTTAGATTACAGTCTTGAAATTATGCATCACAGCATCTTCATATTTTAACACCTTAATGCTGAGAACGATTAACTTCAGGCAGAACTGTAAGAAAATAGCCTTTTATAAACTAAATTCTAAACTGAAAAGCTACAGTAGATGTAAAAAAGAAATAAGGCGGGGAGGGGGGAAGAGGTGGGGGCAGAGTTATTGTGTGAGAAAGAAAAGAATATTACTTAGTAAAATCCAGTGACATCTACAATAGTTTTACAGCACATTTAAGCCCTCTAAGGTTTTATATCTCCACCTGCCTTCCATTTAAAACTTACTCCTTGTTAATGAAAAGACATAAGACAAAGCAGAATGCAATGCTGGGAGAAAAAAAAGAAAAAAAAATAAAGCAAAACTAGATCAAGGCAATACATGTAAGTAAGCATGCCTGAAAGCCAGAAATAACATTCCCCCAAGCTTCTGCGCATGAAATAAATTTCTCGTAGCATCAGCTGATTTGATTTTGTTCAAAAGATAAAGTCCTCTAAACCACACTACCCCAGCAGCAACTCCAGCAAGTGTGAACTGGACAGCTCTTTAGTAAACGTGGAATGCAACCGCCTCGAGCTCCTGCCCTCCTGGAAAAGGGCAACTGGCCCTGCAAGTGCAGCAACAGCATCCATTTCCCTGAAGCATCTTCTGCCTTGTGAGCAACCAAGGGAGTTGCAGTAAAACTGAATGTCTACTACTTACAGTGTTTCTCTCGAGCTATCGACAGCGATGCACAAATGAAAAAGGTGCCTCTTTTTTAACAGATCGGTTTAATACTGAAACAGATAGGATGAAGTTAAAAAAAAAAAAAAAAAAAGAATAATCAAGGTACTGAACTGAATATTTTGAAGCAAGTGCCCCAGCTGTGGGGAAAAGTGCATTTAGTTCAGCAGCAAAACAGCACAGTGTGAAGATATTGTGCTTGGACACAGAAGTTCCATAATGGAAGGAGGTACAAGGCAAGTCAAGATATAAAACCGTAGTACATTGTTACCAACTTTAAAACTTACATATATTGCAGTGTTCAAAAGTAAGACACATTCATTTATTGTACAAGGACTATAAGGAATCCTTAAAATTGCCTGTTGTAGTTCATGACTCAACACTGTAATAAAAATGTACATATATATTATTTCCTTGCCACTTAACTGTACTGTTAGACCTCGTGGAGTCGTTACTTCACAAAAAAGAAAACCGCTTCTCACTCCGTGTTTTCACCAATCTGAAAAGGTTTACTTGTGCTAGAAAAGACCAATTGCAAAAGGCTCAGTTCAGATATGTTATGCCTGCAACTGATAATTCAGGGAAGCAAGACTTAAAAGAATTCAAGCTTTTTTTTTCCTTTTTTTTTTTTCTTTTTCCTTTTCTTTCATTTTGACTGCATCCTTTTCACCTGCCAGTTGTTCTGATGAGTATATGTCTTTAGTATACAAACCGGTTGATAAAAATTCATCAGCAGAGGCATATAAATTCTAGATATGATTGATTAAAACAGAGCAAATCAAAATAAAACAAAATCCAGTGATTTACTCTGACTGTAAACAATATAAAAACACCATTTGCTTCAAATCTCAAAATAAGTTAAAAGAAAATCCCAACCTCAGGACATGTGACCCTTACAGGTTTTGATATACACACACAAAAAAAAAAAAAAAAAAAAAAGAGGGATTAAACAGAAAAGTTCATTATATAAAGGTTATATGTTTCTCTTAACTGAAAGCAAATCTAAGCAAAACTATCTTTGTCCCTTAAATTTGAGTTCATTGGCAATTGCTTTAAATGAACTGGCATGTCCAGGTTACTCAACTTCCATCAAATTCAGCAAAGAAAACTTAGACAAGCATTTTTACAGATAAAAAAAAAAAATCTAAATGGCTATGATTCCTCTATTAGCAGAAACACATAATGCAGTCTTAAATTTGCCGTTTTATATTATTTATATATTTATATATATATAATATAATATAAACCACATATATTATATTATATATACATATGCAGACAATTAAAACATTAATGCAGTTTGTGTTTTTGTACAGTGTATTGGACAATCCAATCAGCATCAGACCATGGCACGGTATGGTCCCTGCATCTTTAGGAACTGAATGATGAAAGAGGGTCCTCCTGCAACAATCTGAGGCGGAAGGTGGCTGAGTGGGCAGTTCTCAATACTCATTATTGACAGTTTGCTGCAAAGAGCCAGCTCAAAGGGAAGGCTGTGCAGGTTGGGGTTGTCATTCAAATACAGTTCTTCCAGATTCTCCAGTGTACCTGGTTAAAATAAAATAATACAGAGAAGTACGTTTTGGTTCACGCAGTTTTTAACTGTCAGAAGCTTTAAGTCCACTTGGAGACTCTTCGCAATGTAAAATCACAGAATCACAGAATCACCCGGGTTGGAAGGGACCTCAAGGATCATGTAGTTCCAACCCCCCTGCCTAGCAGGGCCACCAAACACACACATTCAGATCAGGCTGCCCAGGACCCCGTCCAACCTGGCCTTAAACACATCCAAGGACGGGGCATCCACAACCTCCCTGGGCAGCCCGTTCCAGGGCCTAACCACTCTCCTTGTATAGAACTTCCCCCTAACATCCAACCTAAATCTTCCCTCCTTCAACTTGGATCCATTTCCCCAAGTCCTGCTGTTGTCAGCCCTTTTGAAGAGTTTACTCCCCTCCTGGGTGTAGGTTCCCTTCAGGTATTGATAGGCTGCAATGAGGTCACCCCGCAGCCTTCTCTTCTCCAGGCTGAACAAGCCCAACTCCCTCAGCCTGTCCTCATAGGGGAGGTGCTCCAGCCCCCTGATCATCTTAGTCGCCCTCCTCTGGACCCTTTCCAAAATCTCAATGTCTTTCTTGTACTGAGGGCTCCACACCTGGACACAGTACTCCAGATGGGGCCTCACAAGAGCCGAGTAGAGAGGGACAATCACCTCCCTGTCCCTGCTGACCACCCCTCTCCTGATGGAGCCCAGGATCCCATTTGCCTTTCGAGCTGCCAGAGCGCACTGCTGGCTCATGTTAAGAGAAGTACGTTTTGGTTCACGCAGTTTTTAACTGTCAGAAGCTTTAAGTCCACTTGGAGACTCTTCACAATGTAAAATCTAGAGTCAGTTACTCATCTAAACTATTTTCAAGCCCAGCAGGTTTTCTGTTCGCAAGCATTGGAATGAGAGCCACATCTGCTTTGGTTTTCCTGTGAAAAGGGCCATTACAATATCTCCTATGGACAGCAGTTGAAAATATGCCTAGTAACAGAGCAGATAGGGATTTTTACCTTAACTGTTCAGCCCAGCACTTTGCAGATGCAGGCAATGGTGAAGAGCTACCAAATACCAAGGGTCTAGAAAACATTTATACTACTTGGTATCTATTATTGCTAATAAAATATCTGTATCATAGCTATCACATCTATTAGAAGCTTAAGGTATAACTGTGATGTGCCACAGGAAGAAAGCAGGAGAGATCACAGCAGTGGATTTACTAAATGCAACAAACCCATGTGTGAAATTCCTTCTTAATCCAAATTTTACATCTCTACTACAGATACTGTAATACAGACTAACCAGATGTTTGAACGTGGAGTAAAGTTTCTAAAGATTTCAGTTACCTCCACAGCAGTCAATTATAAAAATAAACATACAACTTTGAAATACACTGCAAACATACAAGTTTGCACACACACAATCCTCCCCCATTTTACACCTATCACACCATAAATGTCTTCTATGCTCTGATAACCTATTTCATCTCCCATAAGAGAAAGAGCAGAAGCAAGGGCTTGATGTCTGACTGAATAAAACAAACCCATTCCTCCCCCTCTTTCCTTTTATCTCTTCCATCCCTACTCTTACCTCCTCAAGACAAAAAAAGCAGTATGATGCTTTACAAACAGAATTGTGCACAGAAAGACTACCAGCAGAAATGTGTGCTTCGCTTGTCTACAACTTGCACAAGATTTTTTGTCTAAACCACAGATTTAGAATAGGACTTGTACATTTTCTTTCTAACACTGACTTCTTTCCAAGAATAAGAGTAGGCTTATGACGTGATCAATACTATGTAGAAAAATGGAATCTCACCATTCCAAGTTAGGTGTGTGTTTGGCAGCTCTTTGCAGAGCAGCTGAAAAAAGCTAGACCATTCATTTCAGTACAGTTCAGAGAGATAAAGATCACACACTTATAGTGCTGTTTCAGTGGCACATATTTCATGTTGGGCTGTGTATATCTGGAAGTTTCACATGAATTTTGTGGTCTCTACTTTTGAGCACAATAGATGTCTATCTTCTCTGTCAGTAACTGCTTTGGTTCAGCCAAAAAAAAAAAAAAAAGAAAAGAAGCATTATGAAAAAAGAAAAAAAAAAAAAAAAACTTACCAATTTCCTCAGGAAGGTGTGTGAGAAGATTCTCTCCAAGCCCAAGGTGAGTCAGATTGGTAAGGTGACCGATACCTCTGGGAAGGGTGGTCAACTGATTATTAGTCAGAACCAATTTCTAAGGGAAAAAAAACCCACATTTTTAAAAATTAACTCGTGTCTTCAAATAACAGCAAATAACAAGATATATAGCTTATAAAGTGATGAATTCTGAATTCTACCCTCCTGCATTTGAACCAAAAAAAACTTCTGCTCTGCAACATCTCCAACCTTTACTAAACATAAAAATAAAGTAGCGCACAGTAAAACATACGCCTCCTGTCTTAAATATGAAAGTTTCATGAACATGGCTGAAACCACACAAGCTATTCCTGTGGTAGAAGTGTACTCATAGTATAACATGGTTAAGCTCTTGAAAATTTGTTCAAAATTAACGGATTAATCCGTGGAAAGAATTAGTGGGGACAGACTGCAGAGGAAGTCATACAAGATTCTTAACTCTTGGTTCTACATCCAGTCCCATATCATTTCCCTCATCAAACTAGCTGTAATTAAGTTAGTATGGCGTAAATTAAGGACATAAAATGTTAATCTCTGCCAATTATTGTTTCACCTGCAGATCCTTGAGGTAAGCTATTTCATTTGGCAAGGATTCCAGTTTGTTTTCCTCTAGGTCTAGCTCTCGGAGTTTCCGGAGATTTCCAATTCCATGGGGAAGTTTTTTTAGGAGATTATTTGACAATATAAGAACCTTAAAAAAGACACAGAATGTCAGCAATGCAATAAGTAAATAAGAAGTCAGGATGTGTAACGAGATAGGATCTTTCTGAATTTTCAAGTAGTGAAGTCCAAGACTAGCCTGCATTCAACTTACGGAAAAGATGTAAATACACACACACACACTTTTTAAACCTTACTGGTACAAATACGTAATTCTATTATATAATTTTTACAAATATTATGTTACATAATAATAATAAATGTAAGCCAAAAACAAAGCACATCTTATTTGTTCAGGGAAAGTAAAACTACTTTTTTTTGTACTTCCCTATCACCTTTGTTACCCTTTCTCACAGCTATTTCAAAACCATATTTTACACAGCTTGTTGTGATTGCCAGGTCCTCTTTGAAAAGCAACATGCTTCCTTTTTTCCCTGCATCTCTTCGGGTTGGAATAGCAGCAAGTAAATGTATGGGGTCAGAGCACCTGGGCAGCACATTGCAAAGATATTCACTGGTCTGCTACTACACACTCACTTTTCCCCAAAGTGTCATCTTCTTTTATTTCTCCTTTCTAAATTGGAAATCCTGCGTTCAGGAAATGTATTCTTATTTGCAATGTCAATTAACAGAGTTACTCATTAAGCCACAACTCATACTAGTATACTGTTTTTCAACAAAGAAGTCCAGTATCCTTAGGGGGAAAAAAAAAAAAAAAAAATCAAGCTTCATAACTACACAGCAAGCAGAAATGCAATCAATCACTGTCTAAACAATAGAATTATCTAGTGATTTAACAAGGCACACCAAGACACCAGTGTGTGAAAGTGCACCAGTGCAGACACTCATCCTGGCTAAGCCAGCCAGGGTTACAGACTGAGGATCTAACTATTCCAGTTTTCACTAGCTTCATGGAGACTGGAAAAACTGAGGGCAGGAAAGAATAGAAAACAAGGCTAAAATGAAAGTGAAAATCAAAGTGAATAAAAATAAAAAATTCAGCATTAGCATGAGCAGTATTATGCTGGCTTTCCATAAGGTGCTAAGACACATAATGGTTAGAATAATAATGCTATATTCACAAGGCAGGAACAAAAAAATATTACCTATGTGCAGCACAGCTAACTTAGCACAGCTGTAGGAACCTCAACTTTAGAGTAAACATTGCCAAAATAGCTTTTTGTATTTGATTCCTTAATTACAGAGAAAGTTAGCAGTAATGGCTTTGTGGACAGCCCAGCTCTCCAGCTTCAGCAGCCAGCAGAGCACTTGCAAATCCAGCTGTCAGGTGTTAACACCTTCCATATCAGCCAGAGCCTTAAAGAAAGCTGAACTGCTTAATAGCTACTGCTCTGTCATATCCTTTTGCCACAGCTCTAGGAATTATTAATCACTCAGAGCAGCCATCACACTGGAAACCATCGATTTCAAACATGATATTTGCTGCTGTCCTTTAACAGACTTTTTCCAGTGACTCACAGAGGCTGTGAAGTCCCCTCATGGCATGTCAGAGCTACCCGAACAAGGACCTCTGTCCTTACATCCCTCCAAGATGATTATGTTTGACTGTCTCTGCTGATGTTACCTTGGGAAACAGGACTAAGAGACAAGACAGGTCTAGTTCATGACTTCCAAGTATAGAGCTCTTCTCCCTTCAGGGTTGAGATTTCCCACTCGGCTGCTTACAGGGTTCACAGTGCAGCCATCTCTGACTGCAGACCATTTCATTACGTTTTTCTGACCCCTTTGTTTCCATGCTGATGTCCCCAGGAATCAAACCCAGCTCAGTGCCATTTCATTTCCAGCACTTTCTGTTGAAAATATTTTCCTTTCCACACAGTTGAAAATATGTCTGCGCTTAACCCTTTGTGCACAGACATTCACCTAGAGCCTGAAGAAGAACATTCAAAAAGCCATTCACAACAACCACAGATAGATTAAAAACATCTATTCAAATAGCAGTTGTTCATATTCTTCTCACCTCAAGAGAAACAAGCCCAGACACATCCTCAGGGATCTTTGTGAGTTGGTTAGTAGCTAAGTTCAGTTCTACCATACTAGTCCAAGTCCCAAAGTCCAAGGGGAGAGAGGTCAGCTGATTGTCCTGAGATTTAACATAGCAAACAATTAGGGTCTGCATTTGCAAGAGACCAACAAGGCATTTGAGTGATTAAACTTCAAAACAAAATAGCAGCTAATTACATTAGAATAAAATGGTGACAATTGGTCAAATATCTTTTAATTCCTCAGAATGTAATAAGCAGTCTGAATTTACAGTTGCAGAATTGATTTTGTGTTATCAACAAGAACTGAAATGGAAAACTTAGAAGTACATAATTCAAAACATTTCATGCTCCGGCAGTTAAAACATTTTTCATTTTGTTACAGAATACAATGGAGAGAAAAAAGAATAGCAAATTCACCATAATGTACAAAACTGTTATCAGCAATGCTGAAATACAAAGAATACACAGAGCTCACTAGGAAAAAAAAAAATCCTCCTCTTTCAATCTGTTTAAAAAATAAGAAGTCGATAAACAACATAAGCAAAGGCATTACTCAAGGCTCTGACTTGGCTGAGCTGGGACACAAGGAGCAGCCAGCAATGCTTCACAGCTCAGTCTGGAAACAGTAGATACATGGGGCTTAGAAGAGTAAAGAGAGAGGGGAGTAAAGAGAGAAAAAACACAAGGGAAATACACCTTAATGACTCAGAATAAAAGCATCTTAAACTAAACATCCTGGTGCTCAAAACGCTGCTATATTTGATCTAGATCAGACACCATGAAGTAATATCTGTATGCATGTAGATATGTATGTCATACAAAGTACTGGTAAATGTGAAATTACAGATGGCTAAATGATTTTTTAAAATGGTAATAAGGCAAATTGAGGATCCACGTGTGCCAAAAAATATTAAAAAAAAATAGTTGCCGAGCATAACTACTGCTCAAACATCCTTTTTTTAATAACTTGTTTTAAAAACTTCAAACAAGCCCATTCATTGAAAGATGTCACCTCTTTTCCCAGGTTCTCATCACTCTGTGTACAGAGCACACACATAAAGGTCCTCTTTCCTATGTGCTTTACAGCCACTGCCAAAATCCTCCAAACTTAGACTTTATAAATAAATATATATATAAATATATATATAATATATAAATATATATAATATTCCAAAGATATTTTACATAATTTTGTTTTTAGCCTAAACTGAAACAGTGCAGAGAGGAGGAAAGAAACGTGTTACTCTGCATGCTCACGCCCTATTTGAACACTAGAGAACTTTGCAGCCCACTTCGTTGCTGTTCATATTCCTGCAAACACAACCGTGTAAGGAACAAAAATGAAGACAGATCAATAACAGTGTGACAGTACATTTTTTAAACTAATCCAGAATTGCTTCTGTATCTAAGGGCAGCAGTGTCTACTCAATCGTGATAAATTCATTCCTTAAATCATTACGCTTGCCAGAATTAATGGAATAGGAAACAGTGCTCCTCATTGATTTTTACAAACTGTAGCATGTTTCTGTGCCTCACCTTCATGTTCAGCTTACTTAATACTTTAGCTCTAGAGAAAATTCCAAAGGGGATTTTATTGATGCGGTTGTGCTCCATGTTGAGAGAGTAGATTGTGGAGAACTGGGACGGGCCACCCACAGGATAGGACTGGAAGCAGTTCCTGGCCAGCGTTAAACTAGTCAGCTTGACAAGGCTGGATAAAAGACCCTGTAGAGAGAAGAAAACCACCCAGGAACTTAGGACAGATTTATTTGAATACATCTCTTTTTCCTCATGGGTCTAATTAGAAATGCTATCCCCCAAGTCTCAATGAGCATTGCAACACCCAAACCACTGTTCAATCTGATAAAACTTCCAAGAGCAGCACACTCCCCTTGCAGTTGTCAGCCCGCACCTTGTTTCCTCAGGTCTGCTTATATACTTCCAGGTATAAGAAAAGCAAACATTTCGCACCTGAAAGCTCAGGAGGTTTTGTAACTTTCTTATCCTCCAAATGGAATTTTTTAATAACACACTGCTACCTCTTGGGCAACTCTGGCAGCAGTGTGCCCATTCTCATATTCAGGCTCTGAAAGAGCATGGCCTGCACTGCTGAGCTGAGCTTCCCTTAACCTTGCTCACAAATGACAGCAAGGCCCACAGAACCACCAGACCCAAGCAGGATTTCTCGAAGGTGTATTTGATATTTCAAATTCCAATCTTTGTAATTTAATAACAACTCATGCTGTGAATGCATCTGGTAGAGGTTTCTTTTCAGGCTACAACGTTTTCAGATAGCTGGACAGTCTAGAGAAGAACGCAGAAGCTTTTGGAAATTCCCTTTTTTTTTTTTCTTTCTTGTTTCCAAAATACCCCTAAATAGTTATTGCTCCACCTGTCTTGTCTTCAAAAATAAAAAAGCAAAACCCCAGAGCCAATCTGGATAGCAATGATTGCCCACTGAGTCGACTGGCTCTTTGTGCCCCTTTCATAATCCAAGCAGACTCTGAAATTTCAGCAGCAAGGATCACAGAGTTTATGTTAGATACGTGCCAAGCACGCTGCTGGAACCATAGGGATGAATAATGAGAGCTAAATTACTGCTGAAGTGTCACCTTGGCTTATTACTATGCCAATTTGAATTCAGCTCCATTTGCTTAAGTATTACAGAAATTGGAGATTTATGCATGGCATTACATACCATAAATAATGCAACATCTGCAATCAGGAAAGAGCGCTAACAGGATAATGATTCCAACTCTATTTCCAATATCAGTATTTCTGAACTGCTCTACGTGCACTGTAAGAACTTTAAGAATACGGTTTTGTTGCTTTGATCAGGGAAGATTGGGTAATTTTCCTGTTCTAAGTTTATTAACATTACTGTTAGTAAAACGGGATTAAATTGGAATTTTCTACATGTCATGGCTAAAACATTTTAGCACTGAAATATCATTCTGGGGGCATCTCAGTAAGTGTCAATGAAGCAATTCTGCCCCAAAGACAAAATAAAGGATTGTTAAATCAGTATTAGTCATTAAAATCTAATCATTAACTAGTACAATCTTTGATTAGGAAATACTCCTTCTAGCTGTACTTTCTTTAATTAACTGATATTCTTTGTCCTAGGATTAAGCAGTCCCTGAGCTCTGTCACAAAAATACTTTAAGGCTTCAGATGGATCTTGGCATTTCCAGAAGCCATTTTTTAGAGCCTGCATCCATGCAAAAAATATTAGAAATATGTTAGCTAACACACTCTACCAGCCTAGATTAATTAACCGCATTTGAAGGAAAGTAAGAGAGCTTTGGCAGTGCAAAAAGACAACGCTCTTATGTCTATGAAATCTGTAGCCGTGCTGCCTTCTCCCAATCTATCCTTTTAAAATAAAATATTTATTAGGCGTTGTGTCAGCAACCTCAGTTATGTTTGGAAATTCCAAAGTTTCTTTTACAAACGCAGTTCTTTATATTATAGCAAGGAATGTTTTATTTTAAACAGATTACAGTATGAATTATACACTTTTGCAAGTTAGCAGCTTAAATGTTAAGATATTGTTGGCAAATATGTGAAGAAGGCAGCATAGTCTCTAGAAGTTTTGTATTAGGATTGAACGCATTTCAAAGCAAGTAATCACTCCCACATTATCCTTCTGTGATTACACTGTAGTTGCTTTTATAGTATGTATGGGTGGGATGGGCTAGCTTAGCTCTTATATTGAAAGCAGCCTGGTGGCTCTCACTTATTTGCATTTTCCTAAATGACAGTTACATCCAAGCACTTATTAAATTCTCTGTTTCTCAGGGCTGCGTTTCAGGGAATTCCTGAGGAATAAAGAGGAACAAAGATGCACTCTCCACCTCAGAGTAAATGTGTTGCCTGAACAGACAGAAAATGTGGCTCCACGACTTCTAAATCTACAGTCCTTTTCTTTGCTCATGCACTAAAGCAAGAGAACAGGTAAAACAATCAAGGGCAGCAATCACGGAAAGAAAAGCACAAAAACTGATTCTCTTCCCCTTTCTCCTGAGATCTTCGCAGTCACTGCAAGCTGTAAGAAAAAAATAAAACTGTACAATTTTTTTTATTTTTCATAGCTCAATAAATGAGCATCAATGAGTTGCTGGATGATATCAGATGCATGCCAACTGCATACTCTCTTTCCAGGTTAAAATGAGAATGCTAAGGCAAAGTATCCTTAGCAGGCTTTATCCATTCTTTCAAAGATCATTCCTGACTTAACTAAATGCTGATAGAGATATCCCTTTTACTTTTCCCTGTTCTACATCTTCCCCACCTCCATGAAACACTTTGTATCCATGACAGGGAGCTGGGCTTCTTATTTAAGGTTTCCTGAAGAGACTCAGGACAGCAAATACAATCACACCTGCTAGTAGTCCCACTTCTGACAGAAGTCGTGTAACATACGTTCTTCCACACGAGTTAGATAAATCTAACGTGTACAGAATTGTTATTTTTCATGTTACACGTTTAGATTTAGGTGGAAGTTTTTCCACACAGAGGGTGGTGAAGCACTGGAACAGGCTGCCCAAGGAAGTTGTGGATGCCTCATCCCTGGCTGCATTCAAGGCCAGGTTGGATGTGGCGCTGGGCAGCCCGGTCTGGTGGTTGGCGACCCTACTCAGGGCAAGGGGGTAGAAACTAGATCATCATTATGGTCCTTTTCAACCCAGGCCATTCCATGATTCTGTGATTAGAACAAATGGCATTCCTCAGAATTGCAAGGCAAGATGAAATTATTTTATATGTTCCAATGTTTCTAAAAACTGAGACCCCTTCCAATACATTCTCTCCAAATCCACTCCATCTCTCACCTCTGGTAAAGTAGAAATATTGTTGTTCTCCAGGTTCAGTTCATCAAGTTCACTGCATTTTGCTAAAGACTTCGGAATTGCTGACAGCCTATTGTACCTCAGGCCAAGACGACTTAAACTGGATAGATTTCCTACAGGGAGGAAGCAGTGATTAATACATTAATACATAACACCGAGGAACAGAACAAGGTTTGATTTCTGATTCTTCTGTTGTCTCACACTCTACACTTCACAGCTTTCAAAGGGTGAAATGGGGCTATCATTCCCAAACAGGGTGCTCATAGTTTGCAGTGCTTTCCAATGCTAAGATCAACTATGCAGTAGAAGTACATTGTTCATACCACGTATTCTTAACTTGCACGTGATCTGGTAAGCAAGGAATGTCTACATCATCTTGAAGAAGTATTCTCTTCTGATCTTTTCACCAGCAAAGAACTCTAAATGTTTTCCAGTTACCCTAAAATATCTTCACCATCCTCCAGAAGCAACAGTCTTTAAAAAGTGATAGGAAAAAAAATTCTTCCAAGTTTTTCAAATCACTTAAGGAAAAGTCTGGAGGATGTCCTTGGAAATATGGACAATAAGACGTTTTTTAAAATATATTTTTTTAATACTGCCAGGCCAACAGTTCCAGTTGACATATATGCGATTTAAAAAAAAATAAAATCTAAAGAAGCTTTCAACTTAAGGATGTCTTCAGCCTTTCTAGCACTGGAGCATTTGGTACTCTCCTGCAGGTAAGAAGGTATTGAATTTCACTGAAATGTCAACTAGTACACAGTATAAAGAACAATGCAAAGTCTTCTGACTCAGTCATAGATTAAAAAGCATTTGTGCACAAGTGCACATTTGAATAGCAGAAGGTTCTAAAGAAATCCACATAATCAATTCTTGCAAAACATTCCCTGTTTTATACTTTTACAGCCACTCACGGAACAACGTATTTCTTCCACAGACTGAAATGCCAGAAAGATAATAGTAGGAAAGAAACAGAAGGTTTAACTGCAGCAAGAATAATCAGAAGGTTTTTTGTAAAAATATGAAGGGAGCTTTATACGTATAGTCTAAGTAGTTATGCATTAACTGAAGGATAAATGAACATCTATACATGCGTACTTGTACAGAGGTTATTGGAACACAGCAAAGAAACAAATGTAGCGTATGGAACTTGGAAGCAGCATATTAAACTAACTATATGGGAAATAGAGAATGAAAAGTAATACAAATGATGCAATGAGGTCCACTAGACAAGGGAAGAATCTCACCAAAGGAACTGGCAAAATATCTTTCCTGGACTTCTCTGGATTGGTCAAACTATACTGTAAAAATGACCCTGCATCACTGAGCAGCTAGACTGGGTGCATACCTAATAAGAACTGAACTTTGGGAATGTTTGATGGTTTCAGAGCTACTAAAATGGAGATTCACAAGAACAGTGGAAAGGAAAAAAACATCAAAAAAGCTTTTTTTTTAAAAAAAAAAAAAACAAAACCCTCCAGGCCTTACAAATCAAGAGAGAAGTTGTCAGTACATATCTGATAGCAAGCTAACAAGCTTAGCAACTAATTTCACTTGGTACTGTCAATAATGAAACCAAAACTCAAACAGGTACCACATGAGCTGCTTACCCAGTTCTATCTCCCACTGGGATTTGTATTTTTAAGTGCTTTCTTTCCGAGCAAGTACGTAATTTGCTTTTGCAGAAGCAGCAAACTATTCCCTTAATCAAAAAAGGCATCTAAAATCTAAGGTTATCAATATTGCTCTCTAGTACACAAATATTCATCTTCTGATGTTAAATCCTAGAGTACATACACGTACAAGAGTAATTAAGAGCTGCTTGATCCTATAATTCACCAATATCGATATTCGTATGTGAAGTGGGATATTTCATGCCATATTCAGTACAACCTGTTTGCATAGGAACCTGTCCTCACCTCAAGAGATTCACATTCTATTGTAAGGAATGGAGAACATGAGGATTCACTGATCTAGGGATGAACAAAGCATACCCTGATTGCCCTTTTCTGAATTAGCTTCTAACAACACTTCTCTTACTAAACGTGACAAGCTTTACACAAATAAGGTAATAATTCATTCTTTTTCAGCACGTAAAGCTTGAGCTAGGCTCCAGTATTGATTTCTCAGGCTCCCCCCAAGAGTACAAGCAGGGCACACGGCTCTAGCAGCCAGCATGCTGCCAACTGTTGCTTAGCAATACGACGTCGCTGTGCTGACTCCAGATTGCGAGCACAGGTTGCATGGCTACAGCTCTGCTCTGTTCCTACAGCAATGTGGCATTTCAGAAAAATGCAACGAGGCAGCCATCGTGGAGTCAGATCCTTCACTCCTCACTGGGGACGTACCACAGTGAGCAATCCTTTCATTTCCAGGCATTCACTTTTGCTGCCCAAAATTGCACTGTTGCTAGAAGGGGCCCCAGAGGAGCTGAAGAATGCTGCCACATCCCTCAGCCAGCCCTGCAGTCACCTCATTGCCCCTCTGCCTTCTCCAGTTTGGTTACTGATGCCTTTTTTGGAGCCACATGAAGCTCTCCACTGACACGCAGTCAGGCTGCATATTCTGCAGGGTTGGGAACAGCTGATCATGATCCGTTCAGTCAGTTACATGATGAGGATCTTCTGCAGTTGCGTTTCTGCTGCTGAAATCATACCTCAGTGGTTGCTCTTCAGCAAGGTGGCAGGCAGCGTGACTCAGAAGAAGCAGAACTAGATGTTTGCAGATGTGACAGTCAGATAACCACAATTTTTTTCAGCTACTGGCAGAAAAAAAATGCAAGTAAAAGCTCTTCCAATTTGTTTTCTTAGGAAGCGCACTTAGCAAAAAGCTCTTGTAAACTGAATTGCCCCATGAAAAGATACTTCTAAAGTATCACACTATAGACTAACTAAACCCTAAAATCAAGCCAGGCATAAGCAAGTATGAACAGCTGCCCCTGGGAGTCCCATTTCACATCACCACCTCTGCAGCAGCTCTGTTGGACTTCATCACAATTAAGGCACACAACATCCAGCAGCACATCTCCTTGCCTCTCAGTGCTCAGCTCCATCATTTCCTCAGAGAGAAGACTAAATTGAAGCAGAACACCATGCTTATCCACACATTTTTGGAAAGACCACATGAAGCAGTTTTCTAATTAGGAACAGCACATCTCTTTCTTGAATATTTCAGAATCAAGAGAAATGGGCTGTGATGGATCAAATAAGATAAAGAAATCCAAATTCCTATTCCAAAGTCCTACTACCACCTTTAAAGGAGTTGAAACATGCTCTCTCATTTGAAATTCATCATTCTTCTCTTCCTCCCTTAGTTAAAATAATTCTTCAGATCCCCTGTCCTCAGATGAAGGGTCACTACCTAGCACAAAATACTACTGCATCATTACTAAAAGATGGAGCCATTACTCTGATTTATGCTACTTAGCTTGCATCAAGCTAACTTGCTAGCCCAAACATACAAATCAATTTAAAATCTGTTCAATAGAAGAAAAAAGAAAAAAAAAGCATTTTGCAGGTAACATTAACACACAAATTGGACTGACAAGAGTTTGCACCTTAAAAACCCTTAAGACTATGATAAAAGGCATACAGAAAGTTCTTCATGGAGCAGATATTCACAAGAACCTTCTACAAACATGACATTAGTAAGTACTTTTCTAATCTGATACATATTCTTAGATTTTTATTTGACTAAACCCCACAAACAGCAGGTAGTCACCTGAGAAACAGCCACCTTGCTATTACTATCTATCATTTCATAGAGCTCAGTTCACTTGATTCCCTGAGGAGTTTTTCTTCTCAGGAAAATGAATTCTTTTGCATACAAAAGGTACCAGATGTCGTTGATTAACTTTAAAACACCACATTGAATTAATTTGGATAAAATAACTACAATGACAGTACAGAAGAAAAAGCCACAAGAGGTTCAGTGAGCACGTTAAAAATTATTATGATACCCAAAGCAGGTGGCCATAGAAGAACTGAAAACTTCACAGGAGAGATTGGGCAAGCTAGAGATGGCCAACTGAAGGCAGATTAAACACTGTGTTCAAATGTTTCAGCAGTGCTTGGAACCTAAAATAGCCACAAGGCAGGCTGGAAGATGCCTGTGTCACACTCTGCACTTATCATTATTAGTTTTCCCAGATGTCAGCCATACTCCACGACAACTGTTGAACAGTTTCACAGATTTTCAGGTGAAAGGAGCTGTCGACATGTTTAATCTAATTTCTTGTCAGAAAGCAAAACATTTCTCCTGATAGCTACAGAGTAAAACGAAAGGCTTCAGCTAAAACATTTCAATCTCCACTTGCACTCCGTAAGCAAAGGCCACGCCACTCGATGTCCAGCACTGCTCCAGCAAGAAGCTGGGCAGGCAAGATGCCCTGGATGTGAGCTCAGTAAGCTCTCTGCAGAGGAACGCAGAACACAATCCCACTGTTGTTCTCATCTGATCTGTGGGCGACTCCTCCCTAAACCAAAGCCCACGGACTTGTATGAATGTAAGCGCACTTTACCCAAGAAAGGTCAAATGCTTTCTATAACCTGCAGGGTTGGAACGTTCCTCACGTTTAAGATACCTTCTGCCTAATTACTGATGCTTGAGGAAAACTGCATATGGGGAACAAAGGTGATTTAAGGACTGGGGGGACATTAGGGCAGCAGTAGTGGAGAAGAAAAGAAAATCCTTCCTAACCACTGCTAAAAACTGTCAAAGCCAAAGCAAAAAATATAGTTGTATTTTTCAAAATGCAAAGGTACAGTGAGCTTAAGACCACTGAGCAACACACGGTTTGACTTACAGACTCTGGATTTTACTGGCTTGATAGCAACATGATTTGAACGTATTGTTATTTTTCTTTCTGGCCACCAATGCCTCCTGACGCACGAGGACAGTGTAGGAGGCAGATTCGGGCTTCCAAGTTACAAAGTCGACAAGCTCCACTGTTTCTTGCTCTGTTCAAACCAAAGCTTATTATCCCATTTACAGGAAGCCTAGAAATTCTCTAAAAAGACACCCACCTATTAAAAAACTATCTAACATCACTTTAAAATGCATCTCTACCATCCTTATTGAGTTAAATGCCACTTGGAGAGAGCAAAGAGATTCCTGCCTATTTTCAATCTGACAGTATCAACCAAAGACAAGTCTCCTCATTATTTCAGAACTAAGACAAAAGCATGATCACATCACCAGATGTTTTTAAACTGTGATTCAATACCCTCATCATTGCAAACTGCTTGTTTGATGCTGGCAAGAACCAAGTGACAAAGGCTGAAGTACTGACATGTACCACACACAGCACCAGTATAAGGCAGAAGAGCACAAATTTAGTGATGTGTTTCTGAAAATTCAGCTTTCTTAGCACGTGTTCAAAACGCACTTAGCTAATAGACCTGCTTGTCTCTGTTCTGATGCGTTCCTTTGAAGCACTATTCCCTCACGGCTGCTTCTTACATATAAGATTATGGGCTTTTTTTTTTTTCCCTACAGTATACAAATCACTCTGGAAATGCTGAGCTGCAGTTATAACCCATCTCTGCATACTGGTTTTTGCATCTAGCTGCTGTGTGATGGCACACGCGTTCACTAAACTAAGCAGTCCCATCCTAGTCCTAACAGAAAATACACCAACTAAAATACAATATAAGAGACACTTTCATAATTATAGATCAAATCTATAATCTCAGAATTAATAAGCTAGAAGAAGCAAGCTTTTTTTTTAAAAAAAAAAAAAAAGAAAACAGAATAGTATGTGTGTATTCAACTGTATCTTTGTATCTTATCTCTAATTTCACAAAAAATGTAAATCCCCAAGACCAATTTATACCCAGATCACAAATATCTTCTCTCTTAGAAAGAAATACCCAACAGCCAACGCCAACAGAAGCAGCTGAGGAAAGGGAAAGCACCTCCTGACAGCGCTGCAGGAGCCTGGGACGATTCAGCAGCACGTGGCTCGATGACTGCCTGCATTTAGCAGCGACTGATACAGTTTTCTTCTACAAAATTGTCAAGCTGTCCTTTGAGCTTTGGCATCCACGCCAAGCTGTGCAAACACTGACGCCCAGGCGTTACCTGCGCTGCATTAAGGGCAGCCTTAATGCCCAAACAAAGACATTTGGAGGCTGCCAACCCCCAGCTCTGCCCCGCACCCTCTGGCTGTGCTGTGAGAGGACGCGGTGAGCTGTCACGTCCCACCCACCATCTCAGTGCCACCCAGGATTTTCTGGGCAGTTTCACTGCTTTCTATTGACTAAACCTAGAAGCGAAGCTAACAATCACCAGAAGCTCCATTCCCTTTATGAGAACGCTATGAAATCCAAAAAAGACATACAACAACTCGAAAACTAGAACAAAAGAATGGGAGCCATTGCTTTCAAGGAGATAAAGAAGGGGCAAAAAGGTTACCGTGATTGCCAAATAGTAACAGAATCTAATTGAAAATGCCTCATTAACAGCACAGCACAAGAAGAGTGAAATCTGACCAGACCTCTCATTCTGAGACTGGAAACAGGCTTGATCCTACAGAGCACCAAATGCACAGACCTCGCCTGACCAAAGCACCAGGTCAACACGCTTACATTTTAAGAACACAAACACTGCCATCAAAGCTGGAGTCTGTGCACGGCTCCATCGGGTTTTCATTAAGACCAGCACATTTTTCTGAAAATTCAGAGCAAGACCTCATAAGCTTTTGCTAAGCCTGCTATACTTAAAAGCCCATTTACAAGTAGTTCCACTTTCTACAGAAAAATCTTTATGAGGACTTGTGAGGACTGCAAGCTCTCAGCAACAATCTGTATAACCTAAGCTGTGTGAATCGCTGATGTCCAAACCAGCTCAAAAGGGTCCCCATTTTATCAAGTATATGGCATAGAACTGCAACAGTGCTCTGAAAGGTAAATGAAGCTAAAGCAGCCAGCAGCACAGTCTGTGGTGCAGTGTCAACCAATGCAAATGGCAAAGCTTCCCCAGAGAACATTTGCTTTCATGCAAGTTGTGATTTCAGTTTCTGAGCTCTACAGTTGAAGCGAAGGGCATGAATTGTAGGCTCTGAATGTGCCTCTCATTTTCCTAACCATCTTTTAGGAACGGTGCCATGGCAGACACTGGAAAGCGTGTCCACTGACAGAATTTTTTGTGCTTTTAAAGCATCATTTTGGATCATTTACAACTGACTATTCTTTTTCTTATTAAAACGTCTGTTGCCTTAAATGTCTACGAATATGCCACATTTGACTACAATCAAGCTGCAGACGTAAACACAGAAGTGGAAAATTACAAAATAGGTGAAGAATCTGATTTTTTAAAAGTCAAAGTTCTGTTTCTGTTGAACTTCTCTCTCAAAAAAATCGCTGCTGGGCTTTTAAATAAGGAATTGCAAACACATTCATAAAAAAGAGTGCTAAAATCAAATTTCCAAACGAGAGAGCACTCAACGTGCAATTTGCAGCACATTTTCGAAGCTAGCTTGTAATCCAATGAGCAGTTAACAGAAACACTTTACTCCACCCAAAATTTCCTCTCTTTCAGAAGTCCAATTACTAACTTTAATAATTTATCTCCTTTTACATATCTTTTGGATTTCTCCTCTTATTAGTGTGCCAGGTAAGCATACAGAGATAAGACACCAAAAACACAAGTATGCCATAATTCTCACACACACAGCAATCTGCAATGACACCACTGAGAAGCTGAGATCCCACTACGATTTTGATTCTAGACTTGAGACTCTTGGAATGTACTAAGCTGTTCCACAAAGCTCATTTTTCTTACAGGAAGTGACCTAACATACAAAGTACTTCACGGTTTTCAATCAACAGAAATACAGATATGAATGCATTAAGCCAATATCTATAAAGCAAGACATGAGGTCACTTCCTGACAACTAATATCTAAAATTGACATTTGTTACTGCAAGAAGGCGTGCTTATGAAGTGTGAGATGAAACAAGAACTTTGTATTTTTACAGAGCGAATATGTTGGCTGTGCTACCTCTGCAATCATTGCTGATGCATAATCCCTTCCCTGCCACTCCCCTGCACGTCACCCTCCAACGTGTCCTGCCTCCCAACGCCACCTCGTTCCAGTACAGAGCTGGGAATTAGAAAACAAGCTTTTAAAAAAATTTAAAAAACTTAAAAGAATATTGGCACATTCAGAAATCTTTCAGTGGGAAAACCAAAACTGAATTCGACAGCGCAGCAGCAAATTTAAGCATCCTGCAAGTTTGGGTGCCTTTTTGTTTTTTCCTTCCATCAGTAAGGAAGGAAGGAGCTGCTGGGTTTTCACAGCAGCGTGACAAAACCCCCATCACAAGCTGAAGGTGGCCTCCAGCAAAGGCATTGGTGCAGGAGGAGGGGACAGCTCTGGCGGTAATGGAAAGTCTTCTCCACTGCAGGAGGCTCATAGGTTCAGAGTATTAAATATTTACAACGTGCAAAAGAGTTCGGTCTGTTTTGTAACAAGCGTGCAACCCCCACAGCACTTCGAGTAAACTGGTGAAACGCTGACAGAGCTTCTACATGCAGCACTCTGAAAACTGGCAGTGCTAAGGGTAGTGAGCAATGCCAAGTGCCAGGCCCATCTCAGTGAGAAAAGGAAAGGCCAAAACCTGAGAGGGAGCGTGAGGCTGCAAGACGTGCCAGCCCAGCCCAGCCCAGCCGCACACAGCAGCAGCAGCCATGCCCTGGGTGTTTTTCTCAGTGCTCGCATTCTCTCACTGAACAATCGTAACCACAAAGTAAGCTGTAATACAGAAATCAAGCCACAACTTGCTTTAATGTTGAACCAAAACTGTGATGACTAAGAAATAAAGCCAATGTTGCTGAACTGGCTACGGCTGCCTTTTCCGTAACAGGCAGAAATGTAGGTTGATTGTTATCATTTACACTGGAGTTCAACATTTTTCCCTTTAAGTTTCCAAGTCTGGCTGCTCGGGAGCTATTTGTGGCACAAGTACTGATTTCTGACTTTAAGTTTTACGCTTCAGTGTTCAGCTCCTAGACACGTTCCTCAGTACAAACAGGGGTTCTCCAGTGGCACACACTTAAGCCAGTGTGCAGAGACAGGAGAGTGTGCTGTAATTATTCATCTGCCTTCCGTAGCTTGCTGAGCTGCACAGCGGTGATGTTCAGCTCTGATAAGCAACGTAAAGAGACAGTGTATACATTTAAAAATAATTGACTTCAAAACCTTATGAAAACACTGTGATGAGAAAACAAAACAAAGAAAACATGCAGAAATCCAGTTTGACTAGGTGCAAACTCAACTCAGTGCAAACAATCTAGGCTTACAGTAACTTCCTAGAGAAACAGAAGAGTCCAAACTTGAGAGTCAGCAATCTCCTATGTATCACAAACAGCTCAACTGCTTAAGTAATTCTGTCTCTCTTACCCAGAAATCCTTCCCATAAGCACAGTCACACAGCACATTATAAGCAAGATCTTTCAAGTCCTCTGAGAAGCTCAGTGACTGCCAGTACTGGCAGCTGGGTACACCTTCCTACCAAGGAGCACCAACAGTGGTCTATAAGCACTGATGATGGAAATCAACTTGCTCACAGAATTTTTTCCCGTAATTAGCATTTTATCCAGAGAACTCTCTCCCTAAATATGAAACTGATAATACACACAAGTGTTTTTAAAACAGTTTTCAGTAAGATTTACAAAACTGATACAAAAATAAAGGCTGTGCTTACGAAGTATGTAAGTTAGATGCAAACTCCAGATGGAATAAGACCTCCGGAGAATAAAAATATCAAACCAGGAAGGAAATTTAGCTACACTGGATAGTTCATCAATGTAAATTCTGTGCAGGTCAAACTTTCTAAACCAGTAACCAGAGCAACTTCACGCCAAAATTTCTATACATAAAAGAAAACATTCAACAAAGTTCAATATTAAATACTGTCTAAGTGATAAGGTACATTCTTTTGAGTATGTTGTGAGAAACAAGGGCTTAAAATTATGACTGTCTTGGTTTTTGTCTTTTCAAAACCACAACCTACATGAGATTCTGGAAATGACCAGGAAAGCATTTACTTCAGTCTGTTACTCCCAACCTATGTTGCAAACACTCTACTGTATTGCAGCAGGATTGCTTTATGGACCAGGAAGGATTTTAATTGTTTTAAAGTAAGATTGTTTAAAGACGCAAGCCTTCTTTGCAATTTCAAGCGTGAAGGCGCCTTGAGCAGAACACCAGTCATTCTACATCCACCAATCAACTACTTATTCTTAAATTTACTCCTCTTACCAGACATTTTGAATAAGTCATCTATTTTCCCTTCCCCAATCTCTTGACATACCTATGGTTTCTGGCAGGTCCAAGAGCTCATTGTGCTGCAAGTCAAGGTTGGTGATTTGCGTGCAACTTCCAATCTCTTCTGGAAGATGTTCAAGCTGATTGTGCGCTACATCCAGCGTTATGAGGTTACACAGCTCACCTGAAAGCACACAGGAAAATCCAAACATCAAGATCTCCAACATACAGGCCTAGTTTCACACAACGATTGATAGTAGCAGAAGGATTTCATTATAATAAAAAAAATAAATCACCTATTGCTTACTTTATAAAAGTAAGGCCTTAGGGGATTGTAATTTTATCAGTCAGCTCTAAAACCTGATTAGCAATTTTTAAAAACTTGGATAAAGCTTTTTATAGTCTCTGAAGAAACTTTATTTACTGGTTTTCTTTTGACAGTTCAAGCTGTAGAATATAGGAATATAAAATCTATACTGCACACCTGTTTCATGCTGACCAAAAATACAGAACCTCAGTGAGTGGCTGTATTGAATTACAAGAAATCAAGATCTGCTTGTACTACTTTCAGACAGAAAATCAATACTTAAGAGATAGCTAAATTATTCAGCTGATATTTTTCATCATTTCTGGTCATCAAAAAAGCCAACTGTAAAACCAACTATACAGATTATTACACACCGTATACATAAGCACAGGTATAGCCAGTGAAAGTTTGAACCAAATGACATCTGTTAAGCCTTAGAAAGGACAGGACTTGCTTAGAGCTCAGAGCAGCTTCACACTGAACTGTTTCACCTCTGACTTTTACATACCAATCTCCAAGTACAACTAGGCACAGCTCCCAAAGCACAGTATTTCCACCTGTTTTAATGACAAACGCACTGCGTTCTGAGCAACAGTTTGTTGGCTTTAAGAAAACGTGTACATGCATGAACACAGGTGCAGACATCTGTATTTTTTGGAGCTGGCAGATGTGAAATTTATGGAAATGAATGACATTTGAATGACTTCAACTTTATTCAGTAAAGATCAGGTCACTGTTTCTACGTACCAGAGCATCATGCGGACAGTAGCGAACTTGGAAGAGCAGCAAATTCCTTTTGAGGGGTGAATGTCTATTTTTAAGTTTGATAACTTTAGCACAATCCTCTAAGGATTTTTCCACAAGCCTGCAAGTTCTGATGCACGGACTGTTCACCCAATAGCTCAGTGTGGGATGACAAACACTGATTTATTAAACCATAACAGATTTACAAACTCAGACTCTGTTTCTGAGCTGCAAGTGGCATTTATCCACAATACTTAGTATGTATCTTAGAACAGTTGTTAAAGGCCAGCCAAAAAAAAAAAAAAAAAAAAAAAAGAAGTTTTGCATAAACTGATCCTATTTCTTGTATTTATTGATCCAAACTAAGATGTTTTTTCTAGAAGTTAGGCACATGAAAATGTAAAGGTGACACTTAACTGTCACCTCCGTCACTGCATGTGCTCACCTCTCAGGTCAGCATTCAAGTAGATTTCAGGTCAGCCATAGAGTCAAAAGTCAATCCTGCTGCACCCAGAAATACACAAATATAAGAAAAAGGCTGAGGAAGATTTAACATTCTGTGGTAGCAGCATCTACTTGACACTCATGAAAACAAGTGGGCAAAGCGTAGAAGGAGAAGGAAAAGGAGAGGAAGACTTTAACTCCTCTTTACACGAACCAAAAAGAACTCCATACATCTTTAATAACATAACCCAAACATTTTCCAAGCACATTCAGGCAGCAGCTTCCACATCACAATTGCTGAATTTCAGACCTGGTGATACCGGTTTCATTTGTTTTCACTTCCAACCTAAAGTAATGATGTCAAACGCAAGATGTGGCACTAACTTCACTCCATCACACCGATTTCTCATTTACTTGACTCTTCCCACCCTACATCTGTTGAAGAAAGACGTGGATTTTTGCAATACCATTTGCTGCACTTCCCTTTTGCACCTGCTGAAAACTTTGACAGTGAGATACACACTGCCACAAACATCTCACAGCTATTGATGGGAAGGAGGAGAAAGAAATAAAGACACACCTGTGGTTATTTAGCCAGCTACGGGTCAGCTAATATTTTGGCTTGATTTGGACAGGACTTTATTGTTTCCACATTGAAGATGTAGGCATGGAAAACATTTTTAATAAAAATATTAAATGTTAAAATAGTTTGGGGATTGCCCAACAAATTTTAGATTTCAAAATGGAAACCAGGAAAAAGTTTAGGCCAGAGCACATTCAAATGATATTGTACTGTTCAGCTTTTAGTTCACATTGCTCTGTAAGGAATCTTGCTCTTGGACGCAGTGATATCTGTGGTTTGACAGCATCTCACCAAAATGTCCTTCTTAGCCTACAGGCAGGAGAGTAGGGAGGAAGCAAAATTCTTACAATACTTTATCTGAGACAAAACTGATAATGTACAAGTTAATAGAAAGCATGCAAAGTGAATGTACCCTGTGACATGAATTCTTACATCAGATATGCTTCTCTTAGCAAGGGTAAAAATATTTAGGCAATGCGGTAGAGGCTCACCTGCATACATAAAGGCACACAGAGCTCCAGCCTGGAGGGGGAACCCTAGTGGTGCTCTGACAATTAACGTGGATGCAAGGAAGAACACCTGGGGAGTGCAAGACTTACCGTGAGATCTTAGGGGTGGGGAAAGGAAGGAGTCAGTCTGGGAAAAGTAAGAGTGGGAAAGAAGGAGGATAAAGAAAAAGGGTCCGCTCCTTTACTAACTAACACAGCCATGCCCTCCACCCAACAAGGAGAGCCTGGCCTGCCTTCTCGCTAACTTTGCTTCGCTCTCCAATTACGTCAGGAATCAAAACTAAAGTTTTACTAAAGAAAAGATTGCACAGGCACAAAAAAAAAAAAAAAAAAACCCCGAAACGAAAATTGCTAATGAGAAGGGCACTCAAGACCTCATTCATATTAAAAGAACCAAGAAATTATTCCATTCTACTTTACAACACTGATAAATCTTGCCGAAACATGTTTGTATCTCAACTCGGTTAAGAAAAGAAGCGCACTGCCCACAGCTGGAAAGAAGCCTCACCTTACCCATACCCTGCCCCACTACAAGCAATATCCAAAATACATGGATTTTAACATAAGAGTTGTGAAGAAAGGACCCTCTACTGACCACTTGCAACTGCACTGTAGAATTGGGAAACAAGCTACACAAGTGCTGGGGTTGGACTGTTTGTTTTCTGTTTTTTTGTTTGTTTGTTTGTTTTTTGTTTTTAAGTACTACATTTTGGTGCAATTGAAGTGAAAAAAAGAAAAGCTATCTAAAAAAAGTCTGCCAAGACAGCAGGCAGAAACTGCACGTACTAGCTGGTTTGGTAATAAGAAGTTTTAAATTAGGAGTAATGTCCATGTGAAACACATAAAAGAGATTGCCCATAAATAGTCTTCACAGAACGGTTAATTACACCATATTTTGTAGCTCTTAAAATCTTACAAATGGCAGACAATTCACATGCACTTTTAAGAGAACGTTTTTGTAGTCTTCCAACTAACTTCTGGTTAAAAACATGGCTAAAAATACAGCTAAGTGTGCAGCTCAAAAAAACCCTAAGCAAGGTGTTATGAGCAATCACCTCACTACTACTGAGAGGTACACAGAGAAAATGTTACAGCATGACACAGCTAAATATACCTCCTGGAAAAACACAGCCTGATGAAGAGACAGCCTGGTGTTTTCCACCCAGTGAGGCAGAACAGCAGCCCCGTAACACAGCCAGCCTCAAAAGCCTGTTGTGACAAGAGGACCAAGCTACTTGCCCTGACTTACGTAACCCAGTGCTCCTCATGGTCATTTAAAACCAGTGTAAAGCTGCATTAAAAAATATCAAAGGACTCACAAATTAATAATAATGTAGGCAGGCAGCATAGGGCAATATCAAACAGGCTTCAGTGCCTTCAACCACCAACTCACCCGGCAGGCAATTCTCCTGGATGGCAAACGCAATTTGTAACAGAACCTGTTTTCCAGAGGATTAACTCCATGCCTGCCCATGCTTAAGCAGATTGAAAATTGTGAAATCCTCCACAACATGACAAATCCCGGGCCAGACAGCAAGAGGATAAAGACCTGCAGAAAGCGCGAGGAAGAGGAGGGCGCAGGCAGTAATGGAGATGCACGCTGGTGTGCCGGTGCTCTGCCTGCATGCTGGTCTGTAAGGGCAGTTATCTGCAATCAGCTGCACTGTGAACTAATTTCAAATATTCCCATTGCTGGGATAATCGTTTATCTCTCACTAGGCTCCCTGATCTGGGCAAAAAAGCAAAAGATTTTCTTAGTCTGTCTATAAATCTATTTGAAGCGTTCTGATTTTAGAAACAAAAAGATTACAATTTCAGAGCCTTCTGCCTCACTACAAGGGAACGCATCATTATAACAGACAGAATGGATTTTCTGTACACATAACCAACTGCCCAACAGTTAGGAAGTCACAGTTATTTTGAATTATTATTGACAACACATAGCTTACAAGGAGGAATTAGGGATTAGATAGAAGGAAATCTTAACAAGGTCAGGAATCACATATTGAAGCTAAAATATTCATATAAATCAGTAATAAGCATGGTGCAATATTTACAATTTGCAGACTGTGTAGCAGAATCTCACTATGGGAACCAAACAGACAGAAGCTAAGCTGAACCAAAAAGAAACCCTATAAATCTGGTTTAAAACAAGCTCTGACAAGACAACAGCAAAACCACTTCTTATTACTTTCAGTTATAAATAAAGAAATACAAATGAAAGCATGTCCAAACACCATTATGAGCGCATGAAACACACAAGAGGGCCACGGATGGGCTTTGGGATGGGCAGTGTGCAGCAGCTCAGGATGCTCAGAACAGCCCCAGCCCCACAAAGCGGAGCAGCCATGGAGGAACCAGGGTCCCAGGGAGGCTGAGCCCTGGGGTGATGGGCATTCAGAGTGAGGAGCAGCATGGTGCTCTGACACTGGTAAGGGCTAACCATGTAGCACTGCATTAGCAAGGGCAGGCATAGAGAAGTTGAATATTCCCCTCTGTTCAGGGCTTAAGAAGCATTCAAGAAGTTCCAATTAATTGCAGAGCTGATATTAAAAAATTGCTGGACTTCCAACAAGCTGCCAGCATTCACTGGAATAACATCCAGGGCATCAACCCAGTAAAGATCAAAGAGGCAGGGCTACTTAATCATTACCATAAAGCCAGTCAAAAAAAAAAGAAAAGACAAGGACAAATCTGACCAGCTGATAACACAACACCAAGGCCCCACAGGGGGCTGACAGGAATTGGAACCCAGACTCTAAAGCTGAAGCTAGCCAAAAGCAAGTGGTCCACCATTCCTGCAGCTTAAGAAAGCAACCAGAAACGCATCAGTCATTTTCTGACTCCTTGGGTACACGTAGCAGTGCCTCTATTTATTACACTCCAGTTCACAGCTCCAGGCTTTAACCACATTAGAATACAAACATATGAAAATACTCTCAACCACTGTGTTTGCAGGTATTAGCATGGCAGGCAAACCCAGGAACACAGCTGGGCATCTTTCAAATTGCTGAAACTGAAGAAGGGGCTTTTAGATAAAACCACAGTAATTTTTTCTCAATATTGTCAGATCTGCTTAAAAAAAAAAAAAAAAAAAAAAAAAAGGAAATGAAATTAAAAGCATCACTGAGAAGCTTTGCAACTAACCAGCCATTGAATAAGGTGGCACTACACTCAGTGTGAGACATACAAAGTAATGCAACTGCACACATCTAGTTTGCTGCCTATGCTACTGAGAACAGGTGCAAGTCTTGTGAAAACGTTTTAAAGTAGGGAAGAAACCACAAATGATCTAAATAATGGGTAGATGGGGGAAGGGAAGAACAGAAGAGAGCCGTAAGTGACATTCCAAGCCCTGGTGTAGGCAGATTCCCTGAATTACAATCTAAAAATATTTCCCTTGCAGAACAGCCCTGACCAGATTTCCATAGAATAAAAGTTGCATTCACAGACAGAAAACACAATATTTAGAGTGTTAAGAAACTTGCAGAAACTGTGTAGATGCAATTTCAACTATGTTGACAATAGTATTTGTATTTTAATTCTATGTAATAAAGGAAAAAAAAAAAAGTCAAACGCTTGTACAAGATGCAACAGTCTTTGCAAAGAAAATATGAACTTGATTATGCAAAACAAGACTTTCAATATAGCGTGGGGGAATGCAATAAAATCTAGACACAAGAAATGCAAAAGGCAAGCTCAACAGCTTGCAGATTGAAGCATTTGCTTGGCTTCAACCCAAAGCAGTTCCTCTGGCTTTCATCCTTCTCGTGCTCCCTGCCTGACTCACAATAGCATTCACATTCTTCCATTCTAAACTTCAACTTTTGATCTCCCTGGAAAGGACAATTTACCAGATATGGTGATGAAGGCAGAGTCCACCTTGTGACCTCACTTCCACATTTATTCTTGGAGATTGTTTTGGCAAAGCTTCCATGTGGAATCCTTCCTGTTAACACTTTTTCCTATGGATGCAACCAGAGATTCAACAGCAAAGTGAGCAGGTAAGTTCTGCTTTTGCACTTGGAACGTATAAATGTTCAACAAGCGAAAGGCTGAGCAGCAGAGTTAATACCAAATTATTCACGACTATAAGGACAAGAGCAAGGTCAAACACTGTAGAACTTCAAAAAACAAAGTCACTGAGCAACAAAACAATACACTGTGGGGAACCTGCTTTAGCAGGGGGTTGGATTTGATGACCTCCAGAGGTCCCTTCCAACCCCCACAATTCTATAATCCTGCGAAGTCAACCAATGTGACATAAAGTGATGCATGTGGGGGAGCAGGAGAAAGACACACCTAGCTTCATGTGTGGAGCGATCAGCTTCAAACAATCCATTCTTCATCAGAAGCAGAACTTGGAAGACCAATTTACACATTGTAAATGGCATGGAGATGAGGATGACAGCTGAGCACCTCCAAATGCAAGAGCTGGAGTTCATTACATGTAGCAATCAAAAGCTGTGTCCAAAGCAAACTTGTGGACTTCGCCAAGGATGAGAAGAGTTTAAAGGAAAAAATGGTCAAGCCCCTGGACAAGGAGTCTATTGAGAATTCCTAAATAGAAAAGCTGCACCAGACTCAGGAAATCCCCAATATGAAAATAGTTTGGATCCGGGAAAGGGGTCAGGTTAAGTCTTGTGTGTACAGTTGCCCTGGTTTTATGCAGACATTTTATTATGGCCACAATTGGAGCAGGATGCACTCTTACAAGAAAAAATAGATACACAAATTGAAACGTAGTGCAGCTTTGCCATCAATTAACTTGTGTAAATAAATTCTCATTGCTAAGAAAAAAATTATAAAAACATAAACACAACAAAAGTTCCTTCAGGAAGGCGAAGCATAGCTATTGCTACCAGGACTCCTAGCGTCACACAGGATTTTCTGAACAGCAGTGATGAAAAGGAGTAGATTCTGAAATGACAAACTGGTGCATTTTCCGTGGTTCCGTAGGTAGTAACTCATCTTTCCTCAAGCCACATGCAGTACATTTCACCTGCTGTCACCTAAGCCATGCAATTCCTACCTGTAAGATTTCCCAAGCTGATCTAGCAGCTGAGTGTTACCAGTAGCAGTGCTCCTGCTCCCCTGCTCCAGGCCATGCTGGCCCACTGCTCCTACACTAGTTCCACTTTGAGTGAAAACTTCCTTGTACTCATCTAACTAAAGTAACAGAAAACAAAAGTAGAGAAATCACAAATGTTTCTGTTGGTTTAGTGAGATAAATCAGCTGACCAGGGAACCATTCAGATGAAAGCAGCAGGATGGAGCATTAGTTCAGTCGCTCTTCAAGCTTTTAGCTTTTAGCTAAACCTGCGAAACAGAACAGAGTTAAAAAGGATGTTCTGAATGCTTTCAGTCAAACTCATTTTAAGCGTGTTCAGCTCTCATTCAAACAAATCCATTTATATTTTAAAAATAAAACGATGCATATCAAGACCTCAGTTACCATGCAGCCTACTAAAATCGCTTGCATTACAAATGCAGAGGCAATATATACGTTGCTGGAAAAGTGGTAAGGGAAGCCCAGCAAATAACTGGTAGCAATGACTTGCTATGTACCTAGAGCCTGAATTTGCTGAGTTAAAAAAAAATCTTTTTCCAAAGTACAGAGAATATTTTTACCATTTACTGGTTTACTGTGTGAATAAGTACAGTAAGCTATTATTTGGAGTTAAGAAATCTTCTGAATGCTGTAAAGACTGGAAAATTTAAATCATCATCCTCTCTGTTACAAAGCAACTGGATGCAAGGGACCAAGCTGGTACTACATTCTGATGAGAAAAAAAGACCAGAAATGCACACATATGTTCACTAACTATAGATAAAAACAATTCCTCTTTCATATAAAGACATTCTGAATGCAAAGCAACTTTTCCCCCTGCTGTAGTCACCTCATCTGAGTTTGTACTGCCAAACAACTAAGGACAACTTGAAATCCCAAACAGAACCAAATAGTAGATTGTACCCCAACAGCTCCATGGTTGAAGGTTCATCCCTTATAGATCCTTATCAAGACACTTGCTACACTAACAGTCCCATTGTTTCATTGCAGAGTCCACTTCAAATCTGATGGATTACACACTTTACAAACGCTTTGTAAAATACTTTACCTTCACTCAAGCTTTTAAGAAATGCTTTAGCATTAGTTTCAGGTCTCCCTGAAAAGAATTTCCTTCTAACAAATACCAGCACTTGCCAGCAGATAAGCATTTCTAGAACCTTATTTTGAAATCGCATCACCAGCAGCATGTTGTCAATGAGATATTTATCAAAGAAGGAATGCTACCGTAGGATCAAAGAGATCAATTCAAAGTTTAAGAAAGGAGAAAAAACAAGGGGAGATTTCAAAGGGCACCTGAGTGCTATGCAGAGCACTGAGCCCCAGCTCTCTGAGTGCACTCCTCGCTACCAAACAGCCACAGCACCCCTCCTTGCAGGCCTCAAGCTTGGACTTTGTTTTTGTTCAGACCTTTTGCAGCAGGTCTACCAGCAAAAGCAAACCATGGGTTCTTTGCACACTTGCCCACCAGGGCTGCTAAACCAGCACATCACAGCTAGGTGCTGCAAGACTTCTCACAGAAACACAGAATGGCTCAGGTTGGAAGAGACCTCAAAGATCACAAATCTCCAACCCCCAACAAGTCAGCAGGTCACATAATCTGTGAGTTTTCAAAAACACAAAGAAGTAGACGAGTTTACCATCAGATATGCGAGCCTCAGGCCATAGAACAACGGGGTATTTTTGAAAACAATTTGAAATGTTCCTCGTGATATTGCTTTATAAAAGATAATGGCCTCATTTTACTTCCTGGTTTGGAGCAAAGAGAATTTCTGTGTTATTTACCAGTTGATAATACAAGAATGTTTACTGTTAAGTTCACCTTGGCATGTAATATTTAGGAGCAATGCCATAAATGTACAGATTAACATTGTTGGGACCGAAAAGACCAGCAGCTTTTAAAGCATGCACACAAAATGTAGAGAACTAACAAGCATTTAAAGAAACAGAGAAATCCCATTGGAAAGTAAGAAATACATTTCTCAGCTGTGTCCAACTCAAACATTTCATCTTTGTACCAGAACAAAGACACATGAAAGTGAAAATCACAGAAGTGAAACCATCTTATCTGTTTCCACCACTTGAGGAAAAGAGTTTTCAAACAAATTATTTTGTATGTTTGGCAGCTGTAACTGTGTTACTTAAGCTTAACAATTCTTTAATTTTTCAACCAGTTTAATTACAGGCAACCTCATCAGAGAGGTTTGCTCTGCATCAAGTCTGCAGTTGAACATGGGAACACTGCATTGAAGCTTAGCAGAGTGACAGCCTCCTTGTATTTGTGCTTCTAAAACACCTTCCATGCTGAGCTGCTGACCTGTAGCAATAAAAAGTAACGCACGCATGCATTCATGATTCAGTTATTTAAGTTTCTCCACAAAACTGTTACATATCACCTCTTTCAAGACTGCTGTGAACAAGTACATACAAAAAGGATATACCTAAATGGAAACATAACACATGAACTCAGCAAACAAAACAGCTGAGAGACAAAGCACTCCCAGCAGCAACAATATCTGCAGTATCAAACACACCTACAAAAGGTTTTCAGAGGGCAACACCAAGCACTGGAATGCAACACTGGAAAGCTTTTTCCTCACATGCTGCTAATTTAAACTTCTGCAGAACTATCCCCAGCTGAACTTCATGGGCTGACTCTTTGCTGGACTTAATAACTGAGCCACAAAATGGACATGGGTAAAACACTGACAAATGCATAACATAAGTTAAGAAGCTAAGTCAGTCACAGTTTCTCCAATGGATGTAAGAACACACAGCATGTTTTAGTTGCAAACATCAGCTCCATGGTTTCCAGTATGATTCTGCAGTTCGTGAAATATTCAGAGGCTGTGAGGTTTAAAGTGAAGTGTCAAATAATAGGTCAAAATTACCATTCCTTAGTTCTCTCAGGGGAAATTCCTAGGACTGCTGAAATGCCAGTGCCAGCTGAGAAATTGTTTCATCAGAAAACATACCACATTAACTATTTAATTTCTGCTTAGTAAAATCCCGTTTTGTGGCTGTGATAGAATCCATTCCAACAGCACCTGCAGGGAGCTAAAGACTGACAGCAGCAACACTGCACTTCCTCTTTCATGCTGCACCCGTTGTCTGTAGTGCACATTGCTGGTAATTTGACAGGTGTTTAAGAAGTTCCAGGAGTTCCCACTATCCAGAAGTGATATCCTCCAGATCAAAGTGCAGGAGGAGACAAATACTGCTGGCTTGAAAAACAAAAACATTTCCCAACCTTTGTAAAAGTTAGCGAACATAGTGACCGACTTCAGTAACCCGTACTCAAGCCAGTGCAGAAGTGTTAACAGGAAGAAGTCCCACACCCACTTTAGGAATAAATAAACAAATAAAGGTACAGGAATTTACTCCCAGTGTTACAAGGGCTAAGCATCTCGCGGGAGCTTCTTCTACCCACTTAAAGAAGCTACTTCAACTTTCTTCCATGCATGAAGTTCTGTGCCCCCTCCCTAAGAGCACTAACCAGTGCTTGTATTGTAAAAACTGGAGCCACACAAGGAAAAAAAAAAAGCTTATGATACACTCTCCCTTTTATGAAGCACTTAGGATACTGAAATACTGCTTGAAAACAGTTTGATGAAGAGACATATCCCACAGATCTGAAGCTATTAGGAACAACTTAGCAGTTATTGAAATACAGCCATTCCAGCACACTTTCTGTCATGGACTATTTAAATCAATACACCACTTCTATATCGTTTCACATAGCCATCTTTCGTCGTTCTGTAACAACATTTGGAAAAAGCAAATATCATCCATTAAAAAGTCATAAGAATCAACAACCATGTACACAACACTTGGCCATATTATACTAAGCTTCCACACATTAATATATTCAGAACTTGGAGACAGGAGAGGCTTTCACAAATCATTAACCTGCATTATTAACTGTTATGGCATCCAACAGCTTGCTCATGGTAATAGCATGTGGCACCTTTTCTACCTTCTCTTACCATGGTCATATCCCTCTGTAACATGCACATAATGTGTTTATACCTTGCAACAGCTCGTAAATGATTTATAAAGAGATCTGAAAGAAAGATGTGCCCTTGTATCTTCTCTTTTTCTTTCAAACCATCTGGGCTCCGAAGACACAATATGTGGAAGCACAAGGCACAGATGAAAACAAGATCTAGCTGGTTTTAAGACGATAGATGCAGAAAAAGGAAGGTTGCTTTGTATGAAACATTATGTCCAGGGTATTGATTACTCTCACTATAAGCCAACATTGCGACAGTATGATCAAGACAACAATTTTATGCACACTTTAAGTGGAGCAGAGCACCTGAAAAAGAGGCAGTTTACATATACCTAACTGAACTGCAAGCTCAACTTCAGCACAGAATTAAGCCTTTAATCAGTGCAATCGCTTACCAATTTCAGCAGGTAGTTGCTTGATTTTGTTCTCTCGTATGCTAAGCATGGTGAGCTTTGACAAGTTTTTGATATCCTTTTCCACAGTAGTTATACGATTAAAGCGTAGGTAAAGAGTGGCGAGAGAAGTCAGTCTGTACACCACCGAAGGAATCTCTCTCAGTTTGTTATGCCGCAGGTCAAGCATGCGCAGTTTCTTCAAGTTATCAAGAGAGTCAGGCAAACTGGTGAGTGAATTCTCACTCAGGGCCAGTGTCATCAGGTTCACAAGACAGCCCACCTCTGCTGGCAGAGACTGCAGTTTGTTACTGTATAAATAAAGTTCTGTTAACTGCGTTAACTCTTTGACAGCTGATGGAAGCATGTGTATAGACCTCTTGGACAAGTCCAAGCGCATTGAATTCTCTTCCCGGCATTTATTTAGCTCTTTGATCACTTCAGCATTGCTGGATTTTTTGCGGGTACCTGTGGCTGGATTAGGTCTTTTTATCGTATTGTCCACTGAAAAAGCTACCCCAGGCTGCGTGCTACTGGAGTCTTTCTTTCCATCTTTGGCATCTTTCCCTTTGGTCTTGGGCTCCTTCTCTTTGCTTTCTTTCCCAAATCCTCCAGAGGCTTTGGCCTCCTTCTCCCTTTCTTTTGACGACGGGACTTTTGGATCTTTCTCTTTACAGTCCTTTTCTTTTCCTAGATTACTACTCATGGTGATTCAACACTTAGCAAGCACCACATGAAATCCACTTCTGAAGTTAACAAGAGCAATTCACTGTTGTGGCTACAAGGATCCTTAAAACATGCAAGTGTTGAACCAAGGGAGGAGCTTCAGCGGCGTGATACCCATTTGCTACATATTGGTTCCGAAGGCACTCTTTTCCTAATCCTGGTCTCAGGAGATTCAGCTGTTAGAGATTAGAAGGTCAAGCGCTCCGTATTAGTACTTCTGTAACACAGGAGAGAAAAGAAGCCAAAGTTAGCATAAATATAAAATCTCTCTTCCAGTTAAGAGTTGAATGTTTCTACTTCAAGCCAGCACTCGTTCAGGTTAATATTTGTCCATCATTTAAACATCGGCAAAAAAACTGAAAAGCCCAGTGTTAATACAAAAATACTACATCCATGGCTCTGAAGACCCACTGCAGAAGACCTACAGTAATTAGTATACGTGAAAAAAAACCAACAACAACATGATTTCTTAAACATAATATAGCCTTATGTATTTGCGTACAGTAGTACACTGCACTTGTGAGCCACCCTCTGACATCATCACCAGTTCTCAGCACAACGCCCTGGTCATAAACATGAATGTTCTTTATTGACCTGATGGAAGAGATCTGCTTTAATTTTAAGCACTTGTCTCTTCAAACAAACCCATGCAGCCTCATTCTTTCAGCACAAGAGAGCCTCGATTCAATCTGCAGTGAAATCTGACGCCGCAGTGCAACACAACACTGTGCTCTGAGATCTGCCTTCCGACCTGCTGAGCCACGAGCTGCGCTCTGCTTCCAGCACGGGACAGCATGCAGTCAGCAGTCACCTGCAGAGCTGGAACATTAAAAAAAAAACTGAAGTTCGTTTTCAAATAAACCTACTGAGAAGTCAGCTGGGAGCTCTGAAGGAATAGATCATGTTATCCTTCCAGACAAGCAAAATCAGGAAGGAGTTTCTCATAAGGATAAGTTATAGCACGTCTTTTAACGGTACCTTGACCTTTTCCACCAATGGCTATAATGCAGACTAACTGAAGAGATGTCTGAAACCTGCAGAGCTCCTTTTGCCTTTCTACAGAATCATCATCACGTGTCACAGACAGTAGCACAGACTCACGTATGAATTCAGAACAACTCGCACCCCCCAAGAACTTCACAATTCTGAATACTCCCAAGAGGTTTTTGAACGTCCAATCTCCATGGAAGAAAATAAAAGGACAATCAACAGCAGCAAGAATTTCATGTTCCCACCATTTAACCTGGAAATAACTTTTCTTTGCAGGGAAGCATTCACTGACAGAGTTCTACTGGCAATCCAGAAGAGCCCCTTACTTTTCCCAGGCACAGGAGCTGCCTAGAATCTCAAGCCCTCAACAGGAGCTCTGCCTCTTCCCTCCTTCCATCCTCTGCATAAGTTCATAGAGCTGATAACCAAAATCAATTAAATAATATTCTGCATGCTTGAACCATTAGCAAGAACTCGAACTACAAAACCTTTCCCAGTCCTCCGCCCGCATTCATTCCTGTGGCAGCATCACAGACTGTGCTACAAACCCCCCAGCAAAACCCTGCTGTTCCCAGTAACCATATTCTGGAGCACTCTGCTGTAAAGGGCTACAGCAGCCTGGGAGCAGCAGCCTTTAACTTCCCTCTTGGAGGTCCCCAAAACAGCATAAGCTGGTTCCTTACTACATACTTAAGATTTTATGCCCAGCTTTTAAACCATCCATTAACCTGTCCTAATCTCAAGATTACCAGCCTCGCTACATTCTATTTTAAAACTTCTCTGTGCTGTATAATCTACATGCTTGCAAACCTCCAGCAATAGGAAATGCAATGGCTACATGCAAAAACCCAGCTGACAGCAGGGTAAGAGCTTCCAGTGGCTGTCAGCTGGTCTTCAGCAATAACACACTCTGTTTCTAAACGTTTGTAAACTCAGCTCATGTAGCAGTGCCCAACAGCTATAAAACACAGATCAGTGTTGTAAAGCGACAAAATACATATATATATATATATATATATATATATATATATA